>NC_061119.1:102696329-102895289 GCF_002878395.1 Capsicum annuum
GTATTTTGGTCATTTCTCACCCTTTTTGAGCCTCTATAAATATGAGGAACCCTCATTCAAACCCTAATTCAATTATTTTATTTTTCAACTCTCTCAAGAAAGTATAACTAGGGTTTCAATCAAGAACCCTAATCTTCCAAAAATCATCCATAAATCTTCAAGGTTTCTTCAAGAATCAAGTTCCTCATAGTGTGGGCTTCAAGAATTTATTTATTTCAAGTATGGATAAAGTTTCAATAACTAAAGTTCATCAAAATTTCAAAGGTTAAGGTATCTAGATATTGATTCTTGGGTTCCTTTCATCAAAGAAGCTCAAGAACCCTTTTAAAAACTAAAAGATTTTTATGTTTATGAGTTGTAAATGATTGGTATGAGTTGAAATGGATGTTTAATGTGTTGTTGAGTTTTGATTTATGATCTTTGACCCTAGTGTGCGGAATTCATGTGATGTTTGTGATAGACCCTCTTAAAGTTGTTTTTCCATGTGATGTGTTCATAAATTTTGGGTGTAAAAATGGTTGAATAAGTGAAGAACGTTCCCCATAGGTTTGATAAAGAGCTTAGGTGAAGCATAAGGGCCACTATAGTATGTTGAATAGGAAACCCCAAATTATGAGCTAGTTCACGCATGCCTAGTGTTTGATAAAATGCCTTAGTGAGTAAAATGTGCAAAGATAGCATGAAATCCCCAAGTAGGTGGAAAATCAGTCGTGTCTAGTGGTTGTTGAAAGACCCAAGTGAACAAGTCAAGATATGATGGTTGTAAATTCTCTGATTTTGTGCTCTTTGATATATGCTAAGCTTTTAATACATGTCAAGTGGTTAGCAAGTAAATAGTGACGTGTTAGTATAAAGTTTCCCCCAAATCAAGTGATATCAAAATACATGACAAGACCGATATAGGTATGAAGTACTTGATTTAAGATCTCATTGAATAGGGTATATTCTAATAGCATGTCTTCCCTAGGCTAGTATATGATTATGAACCGATGTTGATGATCGTTAAAGGTTTGGAGTGACCTTTTTGCGGTTGTGATGATGAATAGAGGTCTATATTTCCTAAATGCTTAATATGATGTCCTAAGGATCTTGAGAGTAAAAGTATGTTATGATGCCCAACTACTTGAAATGATGCTTTAATGATTGTGATGATAAATGAATAATTGTAATGATAAATGAATACTTGTAATGATGAATGAATGATTGTAGTGATGAATGGATGACCGTGATGATGCATCACTGATTTGTGATGAAGAATATTTATGTCTTACTTTTATGTTATCGAGTCCTGGGGTATTTATACCTGAAAATAAAGTTGTTGTGTAGAGCCCGTGTCAATTTCTTCATAATTCCAATCGATCCATGATTCTCAGAACTCAGTGAACTATAGAACTCAGTATCCTCAAACAAGTGCAAAGCTAAATAAAGATTATTAATCTTGATTATCTTTGTAATCTCTATATCACTAGTAAAATAGCCTCAGACCTGTAATCAGCTCAGTTCCAATAGTGTTCAAGTGATTCAATCCTAATCTCAGAAGCGATTCGAGTAATCTATTCAAACTCTGTATCGTCATTCAGATACCATGATTAAACATCTTTTCCATTAGATACAAAACCAAGTGATCTCAGCGTAACTCAGTCAGACCTTTTGAGTAATATGATCAGTGTCAGATTTAGTTCAGCCAGTGTTCAGTTGAGAATTCAGTTCTAAGTCTTTCAGTTGGGAGTAGAAAATAGCACCGAGTGAGCTCAAGGATGGGAAATCACCTACTAGTAGAGGGTGTGATTCTTAGAAGCAATCCTTGTGCTCTAGAACTACGTAGCTAGTGTAGGTTGAGACATCACACCTGTTAGTTGAGGGTGGATGAGATACATCATAACTACTATATGAGGGTAGATGAGGAGGCTTGACCTGCTAGATGAGGGCTCCACCATTCTCGTTTGAGGACCTGCTAGATGAGAGTCACATAGAGTTATCTTTACTAGTGGTGCGGTAATGACACCCTTCCAACTGGGGCACAGGTTGGACCCCACATGTGGTAGGTCAGGGCATGTCGGTTAAGTGACTTCTTCCCACAGTTTCATTTTCAGATTCAGTCTCAGTTTCAGAATCAGTCTTCAAAAATTAAGACTGTCAGATACAATCATCTATCATTGTGAGAAACTCAGATAGCTCCATTGATTTATGGGCCATCCCATCAGATAGAATTGGTCTCACATATATTTATTTGATATTATATTCAGAGATATGCTGTCAGACAGGCTTGATCACAGTATTAGATTTCTATTGAGTATTCTTGTTGTCAAATTCAGATATAATCATATTTCTTATCATTGATAAAGCTTCCGAAATCATTTGTTAGAAAGGTTAATCTCTAATCCTATAAGTCAAAAGCAGTAAGCCTAAGAATTTAGTCATTGATGTAAGCACATCCAGAACCACAGTTATCAGTATTAAATAAGTCAGTGATTCAGTAGTGAATTCAGTCTACAGTAAAGTGGTATCTGAGTTTTAGTATCTAGAATTGCGATAATTGTGTTCATGTGCTTTACATTCATGTCTGTGTTCTTATTCAGCCTTTTTATGATTATTCAGTTTAGATATTGTGCATGCATGAACCCTTGTATTAGCCTACCCCGTCTACATACTCGGTACATTTTTGTACTGACGTATTTGTATTATGGTGTTTTATTTAACACCATAGGTTTAGAGGCACAGAATCTAATTTATCCTCATCAGTTTGGTCCCAGTCAACAGCAGTAGCAGTGAGTCTTCTTATTTTGAGGATGAGTCTTAGTTTACTACTATTTTTTTAGACTTTGTTTATTTTCTGTTGACCGAGTTAGATGGGGACATATCCCTTCAACTCTACAGTTTAGACAGTTAGAGGCTTTTCAGACGGATGTATTAGTATTCAGTTTGCAGTTTTGAGTATGTATAGATGTGTTGAACCTTATGTCAAGTTTCCACCTTTTTTTAAGATATTATGCAGTGTACAGGTACAGATATCAGAAAAGGGTTAGCTTGTGGTCCTTCGGGTCCATAAGCACTATGTGACATCTCAGGATAGGATCTCGGGGTGTTATATCAAGTTTCTCTTATGTGAGCATATTAGTTGCAGTCAATTTTAAAATAAATCCTGAAAAGATCCCTGAGCCCTTCTTGGCTTCTACCCCAGAGGGTGAATCAGTTGCTTTAAAACAAATCTATAGAAAGTATTCTATCCCTGTCCTTCATAAAATCATCTTAGCAAACTTAATAGAGTTAGATATAGTTGACTTTTATCTTATTCTTTGCATATATTTTCTCCATTCTTGTTATGCATCTATAGATTGTCGCACCCGAGTAATGAAGTTTTAATATCCAGATGAGCCAATCTTTAAGTGGAAAGGTGATTCAGTGTCTCCCAAGAGTCATTTCATATTTTATATTAAAGCTAGAAAGTTTACAGTATGTGTTTACTCAGAGCGAGTTGAATCTTCAGCGGAGAAGGTGGTTAGAATTGTTGAAGGATTATGATATGAGTATGTTGTATTATAAGGGTAAGGCCAACGTAGTGGTAGACACCCTTAGTTGATTGTCTATGGGTAGTGTTGCTTATGTATAGAATGATAAGAAAGGGTTAGTTTGAGAAGTTCACTAGTTGGCTAGATTAAGTGTTATATTGGTTGATTCAGCTGAAGGAAATGTTTGGGTCAAGAGTAGATTCGAATCTTCCCTTGTTTCTGAAGTGAAAGAGAAACAAGATAAGGATCCTAGTTTGGTAAAACTAAAGAAGTCAGTTAAAGACCAAAAGGTAGAGGTTTTATCCTGGGGGGAGATAGTGTGTTGAGATACTAGAATAGATTGTGTGTGCCATGTGTTGATAATTTGAGGTAGCAGATTATGGCGGAAGCGCATGGTGCGTGTTATTCATTCCATCCAGGAGCCATCAATATGTACTACAACTTGCGAGAAATCTATTGGCGGAGTGATATGAAGAGAGATATAGCAGAATTCGTAGCCAAGTGTGCAACTTGTCCAAAGGTCAGAGTAGAGGACCAAAGACCTAGTGGTATATTTTAAGAGTCTGGTGTCCCCACTTGGAAGTGGGAAGAGGTGATTATGGACTTTGTCAGTGGATTACCCTATTCGCATTGTCAGCATGAATCGATTTGGGTTATTATAGATAGATTAATAAAGTCAGCGCATTTCTTACCAGTTCATGCACCTTACACAGCTGAAGATTATGCAAAGCTGTATAGCAGAGAGTTGGTTATATTGCATGGATTTCCTTTGTCGATCATCTTAGATAGGGGTACTCAGTTTACATCTCAGTTTTGGAGATCCTTTCAGAAGTGTCTTGGTACCTAAGTTCATCTTCATTTATATTTTCATCCGCATACAGATGGTTAGGCAGAGAGGACAATTCAAAACCTAGAGGACATGTTGAGGGAAGGTGTTCATGATTTCAAAGGTATTTGAAATGAGAAATTTTTGTTCATTGAGTTTGCTTATATTAACAGCTATCATGCTAGTATTCAAATGGCTCCGTTTGAAGCTTTCTATGAGCAGAAATGTAAATCGCTAGTTGGTTGGTCCGAAATGGGTAAGGCCACTTTCGTTGGCCCAGACATGGTGTTTGAAGCCATGGAGAAAGTTTAGTTGATTCGAGAGAGATTGAAAACAGCCCAGAGTTGTCAAAAATCTTATGCAGACGTAAGAAGAAGTGATCTTGAGTTTGAGGTTGATGACTTTATGAATTTTAATAGTTCACCCATGAAGGAGGTGAAGAGATTTGGCAAAAGGGTAAGTTTAGTCCCTGATACATTGGACCCTTCCAAATTTTGAGTCTTGTTGGGAAATTAGCATATGAGCTTAAGCTACCTGCAGTTTTATCCTCAGTTCATCCAGTTTTCAATGTTTCCTTGTTGAAGAAGTGCATGGATGACTCATTCATTATAGTTCCTCTAGAAATTACAGATATTCAAAGTAGTCTCTCATATGAAAAGTTCCAGTAGAGATTCTTAATTATTAGATTCGTAGACTAACGAACAAAGAAGTTACCTTGGTCAATATTCTATGGCAAAACAAGTCCATTGAGGGTGCTACTTGGGAGGCAGAAGCAGACATGCGTACCAAGTATTCTCATCTCTTCTCCATGGATTCAGATTCATCCAAAGGCAATAGTATTCCTTTATTTAGTTCTTTTCTAGTCTAAGATTAAATTATATAGTTGTTTCCATGTAAATCATGCACTCGCAAATCAGTTCAGTAGCTCATTATGTTTTGATTTAGTCATACAGTTATTCAGTTGTACATGATATAGCTTAATGCCTCAGATTTATCAATATTTTTAGATTATCTAGCCATATTCGAGGATGAATGTTCCCAAAAGGGAGATATTTTAATACCCCATACTTTTCCTAGCTTAATTTTGATGCTAGAATGTCTAGGGTTAGCTTAAAAAATAAATACATGTAGAATTATCCAGATTGAGACTCTCCATTATATGAGAAATTGAATTACCTTTCCATCGATACAAATTTCACCTAAATCCAATACTCGGTCAAGACGATAGGGCAATTTTAGTAAGGCAGTATGCTATTTGAGCAATCAGTGCATCGTGGTGAAGGCTAAAATCACAATTGTCATTTTCCAGAGGACCACAGTGATTGGCCCGTATCGTGGAGAGGTTCAATTTCTCTATTGTCAATTTCTAGTGGCTCACCGTGATGGTGGCGCTTCATGGTGATGGGTAAAATGACATTTCTTTAGTGTACCGTGATGGCTCCGCATCACAAAGGGTTTCAAGTTCCCAATTGACCCTTATCCGATGAGCCACCATAATAGTGGTGCATCGCGATGTCATGAAAAATTAGGAAAACGTTGTTTTTTTTCCAGTTCTGATGAAATATTTGAAGGGGTAGTTTGGTCAATTCCTAAGCCCCTAATTCATCCAAAACATAGAACTAAGCATACCCAAGCACTTTATGCTTATTTTAATCCATTTTCTCTCAAAGAAAAACCATAGAGCTCCAAAGCTTCTTCTTTAAGAAATCAAATTCCTCCATTGTTTCTTCAAGAAAGCTCTAAATTGAGGATTCCCAAGACAACATAATCAAGAACTCATCTTCAAGAATTCAAATAGTAATTAATAATCTAAGATTCTTCATCTGATCATCTACAAAGGAATGTGGGGTTTATGAACAAGGATGCTCTTCCATCCTTGTTCCCAACACAAAGTTTTAATTACAAATTCATATGATTTTGAATGAATATGCATGAGATTTAAATTAGGGTTCATACCCATTATTGCTATTTTCAATAATATGAGTTTATGAGAGATTTTGAAGATGAATTGCATGTTTATTTTCATATTTTCATTCCTATTGCAGTAAAATTTAGATTTTGAGATGAATTATCATTGTTTTCATTATCAACCATGATTATTATGATGTATTGACATGAACCTGATGCATAGGTTATCAAGCCCAAGTTTATATGTTAACATTTTAAGAAATATGATTCTTTAAGCATCTTATGATCAGATTACTTTGTAAAGCTTTGATATTTTGATCCTAAAATGAGATTTGGAATCCACTTTGTAGATTTATTATAGATTATAGAATTCATATTAGCTTTGTTTATAGAATGACTGAGATAAAAGTATAATTTGTTTCGTAATAACCCTTATGCTAGTTTTAAAAAGTAGATTTCCAACAGAGTGAGTATACAGATTAAAAGGGTGTTGTATTTAGAACCGAGTGGAAAGTGTGGAATTAGCGTACCCTATTTTCCATAGAACTACATAGCCAACATAGGTATAGATTATCAAATTATTCCCATTCTAATATGGGTGATAGTTACAGAAGTGATCATTTAGCTCAGTTTATACACCTTGGCAATAGTATGACACCTCTCCTAATCATGAGGTTTTCCCCTTAGGAGAACAAGACGTTGGACTCAATGTTAGCTCACATGGTTTATGTCGGTTAGAAGAACCTAGTTTCAGATAAAGTATTTTCCCTAACACAAAAAGAATAACATAAAAGCTTTTAAGAAAACCAAGTGTAAAGGTTCATAGCTTTATTCAGAAGGATATTAGTTACAAATTTTAGCTTTAAGATTTTAGATATAGAAGTGATCCCCTTTTACACTTAGAAAGTATGATTTAAAGATAGAATATCAGTATAGTTTTAAGAAATAAATGTTATAACTCACTAGATTTACGAAGTATGATTTAATATTCATGATTATGGATTTCAGTATTTCAGATATTCCAGCTTATATGAGTAATTTACATGTAGTATGCATTGTTTTACGAACTATGTTGATTATTGATATTATGTTTTTCTTATCCATTCACCCCCTCATACTCAGTACATCCTCAAAGTACTGATCCATATATAAGTCTATGTGCTACATTGTCTCATAATGTAGGTTTAGGTGCACAATTTCAACAGCGAGAGTGATTTCGAGTATCTCCATCTACATCCCGATAGTTGGTGAGTCCTCATATTTGGGGACTTAATTATTCAGATTTCCAGCTTCATAGTATTTGAGTATTTGCTTTTAGTTTAGTCCGAGTCAATTGGGGGTTTGCCCCAATGGCTCTTTAGATATTAGTAGTGGAGGCTTCTCAGACTGCTAGTTTTGATTCAAATTATTCAGTTTTGAGGCTCCAGATATTATTTTTAGATATTATATTCAGTCAGTTTTCCGCAAATAGTATGACTTTTGCGTTTATGTTTCTGCTATTATGAGATTTAGACATAGTAGAAGGCAGACAAGGTTAGCTTAAGGCTACTCGTACTCTTGAGCACCGCGTGATGTCTCGAGACCAGGTTTTGGCGCGTTACACTAACCTATTGAAAAATCAAAAACAACAATCAAATTAAATCACACTCAGTATGGGTACACCTAAGTAAGAATCACGCCAAACAAGAGTAATCTATATCCCACTCCCTGCAGTGGCACCATTTTGATAATGATCAAATCATTCCCATGTTTGAGGGATGAGGTGGTCAATGCCAATAACCCAACGCATGTTGGGGTCGAATCCACAAGGAGCGAAGTATAAATTTCAAATTCTATAGGTGTTCCAGGTACTAAAAGGATACCTGAGGTGTAGACAAACACAATATGTAATATAAAGTAGGGGAAATTAGTTTTAAGTTTATTTGTAACAAACTTTGGTTCACAACACACTAATTTAGCACTTTTGAATTAGAATCAAGATTTGAGAATTTCTTAGGATTATGTCTACCTATAGGTAAGAACTGCATGAGTTGTTGAGAGTTTAACATGAAACTTAATTGTTAAGTAAAATATAGGCTAGGTCGAAGGTCATAGTGGTTGCTGTTTCAACAAAACCACAAAGATTTCACCCATTAGCTATTTCGAGGACCTAACAAGTGTGCAATTCATAATCAGCCAAAACCTCAACTAGAAATCCCTATATCTATGATGATGCCCTTGGCATGATTAATATTTCAATCACACTTATTTATAAGATTGCAAAAGGTGGTAGACAATGGGCTTGATTGTCCACCATTTCCTTGTCACCCTATAGCCCACTGTCAAGAATGCAATGAGTTCTCATGAATTCTTCACCTTCATCCTTTTTTCAAGGATGATGAAGGGTTTCTAGAGTTTGGGGTTTTCAACCATAAAACCCATTTAGAGATTTAGGGGTTTTATCCATAAATTCCAACTATTAAGCTCAAACAATTATGCAATCCATAATCAACAACTGAAAATCATACAAACCCATCAATACCCACAAAGTAATACACTTTAGTTCAACACAATCCCAAGACAAATGAAATTAGCTACTCATAAAATATGGACAAAAAATTATGCCAAATAATTCTTCCATGGCATCCATAATAATAGAAGATGGAAATAATATTGACTTACATACTTCAGTTTCCCCAACTTCTTCTTGGAATAATAAGTACAATGAAAACACACGAAATAGATTTTTCCTCAAACTCTAGGATTTTGTTTTTTCTCTCAATTCTTCCACACTAATCTCTTGCATAACTACCTAGGAAATAGAATTTGGGTCTTCTCTAGGAATTTTGAATTAGCTCTGCCAATTTACAAAAATGACCTGCCTTGTTAATCACACAAAGTCGTGGTCACGAAGCTTTAACTAACATTGCACCTACCACGTCTGCAGCTTAAGATGTGCGATCATGACATATTGACCTTCTTAATGCATAGCGATTGCATTACAAAGACTATGATTATGGTAACTGAAGCTATATCTTTTCTCTACTCAAATTATGGCGATCGTAGGCCTAAGGCCGCAACCGTAGGCCTAAGGCTGTGACCGTGGTAATTGAGGCCATGTCTGCTTCAGGTCTTCAGCTGCACTTTCTTGCTTCTTTTTGATCATTTTAAGATCTAATCCATGGCTTTTGAACATACCAACTCTATGCCTGGAAAGTGTGGTTATTAGTGTATTTCATCATAATTATTTCTCATATATTAATTCAAAATAAAGTAATGTGAAAGAATCCTTAGTATAAATGAGTGGTAAAATCACCACTCATCACCTCTCCACCAATGTCGATATGGCAAGTCTAACTTATAAGTAGTGTAATTCACACGACGAGACTCAACTGAGTCTAAATTATAGATCCTATCCTCATAAGCAATAAATAACTTATATGTATTCTCGTTTAGTGCTCTAGAAACCTAGGTGGAGCTAAACTAAAAAATATAAAAAACATCTTCTAATCCTTGGCAGACATAGGAGGCTAGGAAAATACTGACAAAGAAACTACCAGTATAATAGGGACCTCAACTCTGGGAGTTGTACCTACAGGTTTAACCCCAACTCAATACCATTCTGGTCTATAGACTGTGCAACATCAGATGGTGCACCAACAACAAATCCCAAAAGTTGACCAAAAGCATCCGCAAACACTGAAGAAGAAATAAATCCCAGTGGAGCCTAGGTCGGTCCCTAACCCACTGTTGGTTGTGGCAGAAGAATCTCTGGCTTGGGAGCGAGAATATTATCATGGAAGGCCACCAATCCTGGACCCTAGTTGGGGTCACTTATCAAGGCTTTCAACCTATTCTAATTCATCCATGAATACTGATAGGATTTCTAGGCTTGGTCACAGATCCTCATCACGTGTAGCGGTAACACGTGTCTTAGCTATTTACAAAATAGTAAAGAGAAAGTAATTCCTTTGAAACTAGCTCAGACTATTAGCACGATCTTAGTAAAAGAAGTTAATCACTCCTATTAATGTTTTAGAAGAATTAAACCCATCTAAAGAAATATAAAATACCATAATAATAGAAAAATCCATTCTTTATTTGAAAATAGGGTTTTTGGTATCCATGGGTGAAAGGAAACCATGGATGAACACCTCTCATACCTTAAGCTTTTAACTTAAAAGGAAAAATTGCTATTCTTAATTATTTCTTAAAGGTTCTTGAATTCTTTATTTCTTGGGTAAAAAGGAATTGAATTTGTGCTCTTGTTGAAAAGGAATGGCTTTCTTGGAAGGAAAATTTAAGAAGAAGGGTAAATAGTGACCTAATTGATTCCCAAAGTCGTGATATGAACTATTGGGTTTAGGATGAAAATTTCTCGTCAACCTTTTAAACAAAAACTAGACGTGATAGGCTTACCGCGATGCGGTCCAATCACGGTCATTCATTTCTCTCACTATGATGCAGTCTGCATGAAAATGAAAGTAGAGTCGTGATGTAGGCTTATCATGATGTCCCTTTAGTTTCGTTATCCAAACATGCCCCAAACCTTGTCCAAAAAATTTAAAACTTATCTGAGACATACATCTTACATAAATGAACATGACTTAACTAAAAAACCAACGTCTGTGGGTCGGGAAGACCAAATTAAAAATCCTCAAATATACGGGTATTGAAAATGACTAAGTCCCCAACACTTCATGAAATTTTTAGGCCTTAAGCCCCTTATGCATGTAACTAAAAGCTGAACAGAGCTAAGAATAGTACGGGGTATTACAATATCTCCCCTTTGGGAATATTCATCCTCGAATGAGATTGGTTAAAATGAGAGTATTGAACTAAGAAAACTAATATCATATACTGAACATGCATGATTTGGAACATCAATATATAACTGAGTCTGAAACATTATACATGAACTGAGCTAATTTTGTGAATACATGTAATAATATGAGATTTATTGTACATTTTGAAATAAGAAAGGGAAAGAGTCAATCTAAGGAAAATTATTACAGCAAGTTGAGTTTGTGTTTGCGAAGAAAAGATAAGGGTACTTGGAATGCATATCTGCATGTGCTTCCTAAGTGGCTTCCCCAACGGACTGATTTCGCCATAGAACTTTAATCATGAAAACTTCTTTGTTCCTTAGTCTATGAATCTAACGATCTAGGATCTTAACTAGGAATTCTTTAAAAGAAAGTCTATCCCAAAAAACTTTACTTTCTAAAGTAATTACAATAGATCAATCACCAATACATTTCTTTAACCAAGAAACATGAAACACTAGATGCACTAATGCCAAATCTGCAGGCAACTCTAGCTCATAGGCTACCTTTCTAAAATGGTTAAAGATTCTACAAGGACCAACATATCGGGGAGTGAGTTTCACCTTAATGCCAAATCTCTTTACTCCCTTCGTGGGAAATATTTTCAAATAGACTTAATCACCAAAATCAAACTCAAGGACTCTCCTCATCAATTCTGCATAACATTTCTGAGGGCTTTGGGGGAGTCTTAATCCTTTCCATAATAAACTAAACTTTCTCTATTGCATCAAACATTAAATCTAGCCCTACAGAGCAGCCTCACCTACTTCAAATCAACCAACAAGAAACCTATATCTCCTACCATAGAGAGCCTCAAGTGGAGCTATCTGAATACTGGAGTGATAACTATTATTATAAGTAAACACAATCAAAGTTAAATGGTCATCTCAACTACTAATGTTGGGTGTATTTATGCATTCTAGTGTTATTATTCTAGCCCTTTTAGCCTTGTGATGATTCTTATGTTATATGGGTTTAATAATGATATAAATGAGCATTTATGTGTCCAAGAATGTGTTTACAATGTTTAATGGTGTTTTCACATGAGTTTTGATTCAATTTGAGCATTTAGAGTTCAACAGAGAAAACTACTGTTACTAACTTGAGCTAAGTTTTTGTCTAGTTTATTGTGATGGTTTCTTATGAATTTAATAAGATCATAAGGTTGTTATTGTGTATTTAAATGTGAAAAACTTTCTTATAATATTCAAGGATCAATTGTATCAAGCCAAGGTTAAAAATAATGAGTTAAAGCTCAAAGTAAAATTAGCCTATGCTTAGCTCGTGTTTTTGTTTCACTATCTAGGATGTTGTGTTGTTTTGCGATATAAATTAATGTGTTTAATCATTTATGATGCTTTGAGAATGGATTATTATTATATATAATCGATATAAAAGTTTTAAATCAAGTGGAAACAACTCAAAAAGGCTCGGATTGATCAACGAAAGAACAAATCAAAAATTGGTGCAATTTGGACCCCTGAAATGTATTGGGCTCGTATGGGCTGTAGGAATGGCTAATGGATGCGTGAGAAACACCAATGGATTCTGAATATGACCAAAACAGTAACCCACTAGCGTATGGAGGGCCTAATGGAGTTTAATGAGGCATTGTGATACGGTGTAATCATGGCGAGATTATAGAATTTGACAAATGCCAATTGATTTGACACCACGACGTAGTGACCATCAAAAATGGAAACAAAGTTCCCAGATGAAGGATAATGACATATAAACCCAATCCTATTCGTTTAGTGACTTGTTTACTATAAATATGACATGTTAAATCACGTTTTAAACAGCTTGGAACCCCTAGATCGATTGGAACAACATTGGAGGATACCAAAACTTCTTTTTAGGTTTTTATTTATTTAATTCATCTTTATTTATGGTTTTAATGATTCATACAATTATTTGGATATTTATTATGACTATAAGTGGCTAAAAACTCTCTTTTTGGGGTTAAAACCAAGAACATGTGTACTAGTGTTTTCAATTAAGTTTGATTTGCTTATGATTATTAGTTGTCTGTTTATTTTTTTATAACATTTTTAAGGATTCACGACCCTTAGAATACATCAATTTTCTATTTTTTGATCTCAGGAGAGGGAATAGGGAGATAGAACATGGTAATAAGCAATGTATGGTTCGGATTTCTTTATGAAATAAGGAATACAAATTAGTAACTAGGACAGGGATGTACTTAGATGCCTTACTTGATTCAAACATAGGATGATAGCTTAAAGAACATAACAGGACCATTACTTCCTCGATCAACATGTCTGCGAAGGTCTGAATGGTCCTCTATTCTTGATCATCTGTCTGAAGTTGAAAAGTTATACTGAAATAAACTTGGGTAGCGTGATCCTTCTAAAAAGCCTTCCAAAAGTGAGAGGTAAACTGAGTACCTCTATCTTAAATGATAGATAATGGAACTCCATGCAACTTAATAAACTCTCTGACATAAATCCTGGCATAATCCTCAGCCGAGTACGAAGTATGAACTGGCAAGAAATAAGGTAATTTGGTCAATCTATCCACAATGACCCATATCAAATCATACTAACGATATGTATGAGGAAATCCTGTCACAAAATCCATGTTCACCACTTCCCAATTCAAGTGAAGATGCTGAACTCCTACAATGTACCACTAGGTTTCTGGTGCTCAACTTTAACTTGCTGGCAATTTCACTACTTAGCCAAAAACTCTGCAACATCTTTTTTCATACCATTCCACCAATAGATTTCCCATAATTCGTGGTACATCTTGATGGCTCCTGGATGAATGGTATATCACGCACCATACACTTCTTTCAAAATCCACTACCTTAAATCATCAACTCATGGAACACATAACCTGCCTTGACAACACAACACCCCATCTCCCTCATGGGATAAAACCTCTACTTTCTAATCTTTGACTGACTCAATCAATCTAACAAAATTAGGATCCCTATCTTGCTTTCCCTTCACTTCGGCAACATAGGAAGATTCTGAACCATTCTGAACTCATATACTACCTTCAGCTGAATCAACCAATCGAATATCCAATCTAGGAAGCTGATAAACCTCCCGAACTAACTTCTTCTTATCCTCCCCAACATGAGCAATACTACCCATAGACAATCAACTAAGGGTATCTACCACTATATTGGCCTTGCCTAAATTATATAACACACTCATATCATAATCTTTCTATAACTCAAGAAATCATCTCTAATGAAGATTTAAATCTTTTTGCAAGAACACATACTTCAAACTTTTTTTATCTGTGAACATATCAACATGGAACCCATAAAGATAATGTCTCTAAATTTTTAAGGCAAAAACAACAGCTACTAACTCAAAATTATGAGTAGGATAATTCTTTTCATGGGGTTTAAGCTATCTAGAGTCATAGGCTATGACCTTACCTCTCAATATCAAAACATAACCAAGACCATCTCTGGAAGCATCACAATAAACTACAAGCCCATAAAAATCATCGGACAAAGTCAAGAATGGGACCGAAGTGAGTCGAGTCTTCAATTTTTAGAAAATTTTCTCACATGAATCTAACCACTGAAATTTGATGTTCTTCTGAGTAAATCGAGACATGGGGAATGCAATGGAAGAAAAACCTTCAAATAATCATTTGTAATAGCCAGACAAAGCCAACAAACTCCTTATATATGATAGAGAGATGGGTCTAGGCTAGTTTCTCACTGCTCCAGTCTTTTGAGGATCAACTTGGATTCCATCCCTGAAAATAATATGGAAAAGGAAAGCTACTGATCTTAGCCAAAACTAGCACTTATTGAACTTGGCGAATAATTAATAATGTCTAAGGGTCTACAATACAATTATCAGATGGTTTGCATGATCATTTTCACTACGAGAATAGACAAGAATATAATCAATAAAAACTATGAAGAACATGTTCAAGTACTTCTTGAACACTTTGTTCATCAAGTCCATAGAAGCTGCAAGGGAATTCGTTAGTCCAAAATACATAACTAGGAATTCAAAGTGACCATACCGAGTTTTAAAAGCTGTATTTGGAATGTCACAACTCTGACTCAAAGATGATAATAGCCGGATTTGAGGTTTATCTTAGAGAAGTAATTGGTACCCTGAAATTTGTCGAACAAGTCATCAATATTGGGGAGTGGATACTTATTCTTGATTGTGACTTTGTTCAACTGACAGTAATCGATGGACATTCTGAAAGAACCATATTTCTTACGCATGAACAAGACTGGAGCGTCCAATGGGGAAACACTAGACCTTATGAATCCCTTATCTAAGATATCCTTCAACTGTTCTTTCAATACACTAGGCATAGCTGAAGCTATTCTGCAGGGCGGAATAGAGATAGGTTAGGTATCTCGAAGGAGATCTATTTCGAAGTCAATTTCCCTTTCAGGAGGAACTTTGGAAAGGTCCTAAGAGAACACATCTAGATATTCCCTTACCACTGAAACTGGCTCGAGACTTAGAGTCTCGGAACTAGACTCCTTGACTTGAACAAGAGGGTAAACACACCCTTTAGATATCATCTTTCTTATCATAAAGTAAGACACAATCTAACCCCTAAACACAGAGGTACTATCCCTCAATTAAATGATGGGTTCATTGGGAAACCGAAACTTACTGACTTTATTTCTACAATCAACTGAGGCATAACATAAGTGGAGACAATCCATGCTGAGAATGACATCAAAATCAGTCATCTCTAACTCCACAAGATCAGTTCAGGTAACTTTTTGAGATGCTGCCATCGGGTAATTTCTATATATGTCGATAATAGATTCACCCACTAGGGTAGATATTGACAAAGGTTCTGCCAAAGGTTCAGGACTGATACCAAATTTGACTGCTATATAAGGGGTAACAAATGAGATTAAATCTCCAGGGTCTAATAAAGCATAATCATTGAGATGAAAGACCTGTAATGTACCCATAACTACATTAATAAAACCTTCCTAACCCTACTGAGTCTGTAGGGAATATAACCTATTCTAACACTAACAACTAGTTGTGCTAGAAAAGGCACCCTACTGATTCAGGAGATCAGCTGGAATTAGAGTATGGTTGGAGTGACCCTGCTGACCATTCTTTAGGCAATCTCTGACTCTATGGCCTGTCTTGCCATATACAAAACACAAATCACTGCTAGCGCTACACACATCCTGGCGGATACTACAAACATTGTTCACACTACACTGGGACTTATAGCTTAGCGCCCTATCCCAACTATCTTTCCTAAACTTAGGCACTGACACACTAGCTAAAGATGGATTTGGGGCTTAAAACTTTTGTTGGAACTAAGAACAATTACCACCTTCCAACCTTGTGTGAGAAATATTAAAACTACCTGTTCTAGCCCTCTTATTATATCATTTTTTCTCCCTAAGATTCTCTTTCTAAATCTACTGAGCATGAACCATAAGTTTAGATATTTATTTCTCCTTCATCTACATTGTAGTCCTACACTCCTTAACCACACTATTAGTTACACTAGACACGAACATATTTATTCTAGACCTATTATCTACAATAACATTAGGAGCATTCCTCACCAATTGAGTAAACTTAAGTGAGTACTCCTTCAAACTCATGTTGCCCGGCTTCAAATTAATGAAATCCTGTATCTTAGCCTCCCTCAACTCTAATAAGAAAACCTATATAGGAAAGCCATAGAAAATTCCTCCTACTCAATAGGCCCTTCCTCAATACCATGGTGATCCTTCCACTACTTAAACAAGGTGTGAGCTACCTCCTGTAACTGATATGCAACAAACTCTGTACTCTTACTCAAAGTGATGCCCATACTATATGTCACCTTCTGAACCATATAAAAAAATCCTACAGATCCTTATCAAACATAGATGCTTAAAACAAAAGGGGATTCATTTGGATGAAATCTTAAATGCTAGCTGTAACTGTATTTGCCACTGGATTGGCTGGGGCAACAACTTGTTGATTGTTTTGAGAAGTTACTTAATAGGATAAGGTATTAAAAAAAGCTATGAACATAGCGTGAGAGACATGTTCATTCAAGGGATCTTTCTGAACAGGTGGAGGGCCGGGCTGGTCGTCATTCCAACTTCCGTTATTTCTTCTGGGAAGCATGGTCTGTAAATAGAATGAAGAATAAATTAGAAAGATAGTTTAAATAGAGGTCATAATCTTTCACATGGCATGACTACTAAAAGAAGGTAAAGTTTTCCTCAAATATGTCGTAGCTTCTTGTCATAAATGTGGCGCATTTCATACCCATGCATAAGACTCTACTAAATGTAGCATTAAAACACCCTAGGACACTATAAAATCTTTGGCTCTGATACTAAATTTTGTCATGACCCAAGGCTACCTCCTAGTTGCGAAAATGGTGCTTACGATCACAAGTGACCACAAGCTAAGCCATGAGTTTGTACCTATTATGAGAACTGAATAAAATAATAAATATACATCTGTGCAGAAGATAAATTACTGAAGTAATACAAATTTGAATACTCAAAATATGGTTCAATCATAAGTCTAAAATATTTGCTGAAATACTAAAATCTAATTGTCAACTCAAAACAGTTGATAGTACTAAGAAGACGGATAAACTAGATAAGTGTCTAACTGACTGTTTGATTGTCTGAAAAGCCTCTAACTGACTGGGAAGTTATTGGGACAAGCCACCAACTAACTCTGACTTACTAAACCTAATAAAATACTAAAGTACTGAATGAGAGATAATATTCCCTCGATGTATAAGTACTCACCTCTATGGCTGTTGAGTAATATCGATTCTCTATTTGTGGTGAGAAAGCTGATCCTCTAAATCTATGATATAAGACAACATAGTGTAAAAAAGAGTATGCGACCATACTTTGAATGTTCTGGTATATGAAATGAGGTTTGGCTAAAATGCATTGGGTACTGTACGCATGAGATAAGGACTTACTAACCAACATGAAATAACTGAGCATTAAAGCATGAAAACTATAATATCTGAGAATGCAAGACCAAGCATATACATATTTCTAAAATAATTTATAAACTGAGAGACTGAAATCTGTATAATTGAATAAGTGTAAATCTAAATGCTTTGGTAAAGAAAACTTGAACCAAGTATACATTGAATATTGTACTGACACTGTGGGATGTATCATCTAACCGACATGCCCAAATCTGAGCTAATCAGGGTCCAATCTGTAACCCCAATTGAAAAGATGTCAGTACCGTGCCACGGGTACTAACACTAGCTGTGTGGATCCAGTAAACTGGTTTCCCAAAGGACTAATGAATCACTCTCAACTAGTAGGTAAGCTCCTTGTCAACTTTCAACATACAGGTATACATCTCTAACCTGCTCTGGCTACATAGTTCTGTAACTAAGGGATTGTTACTAAGGGTCACATCCTTTACTGTTAGGTGAGCCCTCATCCTTGTGTTCGCTCAGTGCTAAATATCACTCCCAACTCAACTTACACTAGAACTGAAATGAAATGAACTAAGATTGCTTGAACATGATTTCATAACCTATGCTGCTCTACATGATTACATCAACTGAATAAATAATAGAATTCATTATTTAACTGAATCATGGCTGAAATGATTTGAATTCATGTAAAAACACTTATGTATCGGGTATTCATAACCTAACAACACTGAATGATCACTTAATATAATAACAAGCTTAAAAATTTAGCGAAGGATCATGGTTAAAATCCATAAGCACAAACATTCCATCAAATATGTGGGGATCACGAATTTAAACATGGAAATGCTTTAAATAGGGGAAAACAACATGATTACATGACTGAAATCATAAAGTTGTGGATTTAACATGGAAATTCACATGATTAAAGCATGAGAGACTCAAATTCATAGCATAAGGAATTATAAATCTTGAATGGAATCATACATGGGATGAATTGAATTGAAATTACCATGAACACATGAATTAAACTCATCTTAAGCTATCTAAATTATCATAATATTAGAAAAAATCCATTCTTTAATTGAAAAGAGGGGTTTTGGGCTCCATGGGTGAAAAAAACCCATGAATGAACAACTCACATACCTTAAGCTTTTAAATTAAAAGGATAAAATGCTATTCTTAATGGTTTATTAAAGTTTCTTCAACATAGGGAATTTGAATTCCTTTTTTCTTAGGGAGAAAAGATTTGAATTTCTGTTCTTATGGAAAGGGAATGGCTATCTTTTGAGGAAAATTGGACAAGAAGGGAAAATAGTTCCCTAATTGATGCCCCAAGTCAGGATATGAACGATTGGGCTATAGGGGAAAAGCCACAATTGCCATTTAACCATTTAAATAAAAAACTAGATACGATAGTCTTACTGCAACACGGTCCTATTGCGGTCGATCATTTCCCTCATTGTGATGCGGTCTACATGAGAGCGGGAATAGAGCTGTGACACAGGCTTATTGCAATGAACCTCTAGTTTCATGATCCAAAAATGCCCCAAACCTAGTCGGAAAAATCAAGAACTTCTCTGAGACATACTTCTTATATCCTTGAACATGACATAACTCAAAAATCAATGTCTCGATGTCAAAACGATCAAATTACAATTCCTCAATGTTTAGGGGTCTTGAAAATGATTAAGTCCCTATCACTTAGTAAAATTTTTAGGCCTTAAGCCCTTTATGCATGAAACTAAAAATGTAATAGAGCTAAGAATAGTACAGGGCATTACAGTACCAAAGCCACAGGTACTTAGCAGGCATCATTGGCAAAATAAGCTAAATCATTATAAAAATGTGATAAGCTACCATATAGATTATGTTATGTAAGATAAAATGGACAAACCTTGAAATAAGCCTTGACTCCATTCTGCATAAATATATACATACAAGATGATAAGATAAAGATTATACCATCACAACTACAACATTGACCCTTATAATCCAATAAGAGCAGAAAACTAACTAACCCAACCCAGTCCCCCAAAAGCCTAGATAATACAATCTATGAAACTAAGTAAACAAATATTCTTAAATCACCTAATTATCTTTCCATAGCTAAGATTCTATCTAAACCACATTATCTCATACATAATTCCCAATCTCAAAATTGAACAAACTCTCAATAGCATTATCATCAATATCATCATTGGATGGAGATGAATCAGAACTCATATTATCAAGGTCATTACCAATATTAGAAGGCGAACCGATATTCATAGTTATAAATCGTGCTAACGAACCATATCACTAACACATACATATAAATAACCCCATAGACTACACAAAAACAATGTCGATTAAGTAATACGAATAACCAAGCCCATAGCTATGTCAATAGTCATATTCATAAGTTATTTTGATAAATATATCTATAATCCACCAATAATATATATGAGCCAAAAATCGTATCTATAATTCACATTATATATATAAGACATCAGTCATATTTATAAGCCATATCATGTATACAAGAAATATTATGTATATAATTCATCTCACATCCATAATCTATATCATATATATAGGCCATATCATATCTACAAGCCATATCATTTCTATAAGCCATATCATGTATATAAGAAATATCATGTATGTAAGCCACATCATATCTATAAGCTATCTCATATCTATAAGTCATACCATATCTATAAGCCATAACATATCTATAAGTCATCTTATGTCTGTAAGTTATATCTTTTAATCGCATTTGTATCTATTTCGCTAAGCATGGCAATATTCCATATTATTAATCAACTGAAATCCATATTAATAGCCATACATATAAAATATATTCTCAATGATGCATATGAGCCATATCCTTAGCGAGACATGAAATTAGCATCAAGCCTCCCATATAAAACTATAATACACAATAAATGTATTTAACCACCTCAAGTTTTAAACCAACCATTAATATGAGTATATCATATGAAAATGAGCCTACAAGGTTATCACAAGTCTTGACCTAATGTGGACTGGAGGGCCCACTCAAATCCCCAAAATGTATATTTTGAAAAGTTCTTCCCCTGACTAGGCTAAAATATCTATGATAATTTCTAGATTTTAATAAGCCATAAATAGCCCTAAGATAGTAACCCATCCAAAACATGAACAACTGAGACAATCCAACCTAAAACAATTAAAACTAAGGTAATCTTACCTTAACATAAGCAACTATGGACAATTCGAACCTAATTGTAAATGACTACAGCAACTTAACCTAGCCTAAGTAATTAAGGTCATTCTATTATAAACATGAACCATGGAACCCAATTCCCCTAAGGCAAGATTAACTACATTAATTAACTCAACTTTACAATTTCAAGGTAGCTTTAACGGTCCAACTATACTAATATTGTTATGCATAATTCTAACACCAAAATCCCACACTATATCTAGTATAATATCATAGTTATACTACAAAATACCTTAATCTATGAATAAGGTAAACCTAGCCTGCTGGAGCTCCAAAGAATAACTTGAAGAACCCGCTAAATCATCAATGTCCCTTTCCAAGAAATAACCACAAAGTGCCACAATGTAAAAATGACAATCTACTCATCAAAATGAGAACAGTGATACCCATATTGCACTACTATTCTTCGGGTTGAAAATTATGTAAAAATACCATGTGGAGCTCCTTTGTAGAAATTGCATTCTCAAAACAACCTTAACATCCCTCTATGCTCAATGATCATTTACCCTAACAAATAGGGAGAATTTTGAGCTCTAATAGTGATATAATCAATCCTCTAAGATTTTAGGGATTTTAGATAAGAATGGATTAACCAACCATGAAATAATGGAAATCTTAACACAAATTTGATAGGAAATGCATGAATTAATGATGTTAAAGCTCCACAATAAACCACAAGCAATTCTTCCCAGAACTGCTACTATTTATTGTTTAAAATTCAAGAGAATGGATGAAAATTATGAAAAGACGAGCTAAATGGGTATTTATACCCTTCCCATGCACGCGAGTGCCGCTAAAATGGACACTTGGACCCTTTAGTGGTAAACCACTAAAGTGCGTGGTACCTCTAAAGTGGTTATTGAACCCACATCCCATCCACTAAACCAGACCATGGACCACTTTAATGCGGACTGCTAAAGCACCCAGGTGTCATTAAAACATACCTATTGGTTGAGCTAGGACCGCTAAAGCTCCCCCAAAGGGACGCTAAAGAACTATCTGCTAACACGCCCTTCGCTAAAGTTCCCAAAGGACCGCTATAGCAGTCACACTAGATATCAGGCACCTGCTGGAATGCGGAGAAATTTCAAGTCTCCGTAAATACCTCAACATTCATTCGTAATCCCATATGCGTAAACGAACTATGCGACACAATTAAATTCAATATACTAGACTCAACGGAGTAGTTAAAGTTTTTATTTGAGGTTGTTCAATGAAAATTCGGTCCCACACCCACTTGTCATTTTCATAACTTCTAGCCGATAACCAGAAATGACACTAGGAGCCTCAACACCAAAACCAAGTGTCCACCTAACCTAAAATCGATGTTCCAAAGCTATTGGAAAAGTCAAAAATGGCATATGAGGTTGTTTAATTTATGCATTTATTCAGTAGAAAATTTTAATAAGCAAAGGCTTCAAAATAGAAAATTGACTCTAAAATCAAACAAACTGCCTGATAACCAAATGGTCAGTTTTAGAAAGTCATAAATGACTTGGGGTAGCTATAGAAAAACTACAAAAACTGAAAATTAGTGGAAATACTTAAAATGACCAGAAGGGTCATTGCATCTGGTAAACAAATAAGGCAAATAAATTATTATTACAAACCCAAATAGCTTGTAAAATCAATGTTAATTTCAAATGTATGGTTGGAACCTAGTTGATTACCCTACAGAGTCCTATTTATTTATTGTTTGAAATTGACTTATTTTAATATGAAAGTATAAGAAAATAATGTCAAACTCAATTTAAAATAGAGTCATCACTTAATATATGTAGGAAAAATCAATAATTTTTTTAAAAATCAGTCAATGATACTAAAACATAAATATTTTAGAAATTCATAGAAATATGAGTAAGGTTCTATATTAACACTTTAGGAAGTAGCTTAAAATATCTACTAACACGAGGTTGTCCAGTATGTTTAAAAACAATGTTATTCGATTAACTTGAACAATTCATTACTAAAGAAATTTAACTTTGTGGAAAGTGATTTAAAGAATTTTTGAAAAAAAAAGTGAAACAATTGTTTACAAAAACAAATAAAACAATTATGTTAATTTTTAGTAAATAATATTATCGAAAAAATAACTTACGACAATTTCAAAGGGATATCAACTAAGTTATAACTTCGTGGAGGAATTAACTTAGGCCTCGAAGGCCTAAACTAATTAAATGCTTGGTCTAGTCTAATTGTGCTTTGGCCAACCTTTCCTAAAATTAAAATAAATCCTTGAGGCTCATGAACCTGCACATGTCAAATGTCGATATGATTTTGGATTTTTTTCCCCACAACCTGTCCTGCACTATTTCTTAAGACATTATAGTGCAATGTCTGATGCACCTATTTTAAATTACAAATTAGGCTTAAAGTACCATAAAACATAAATTTCTTAAAGACATTATAAGTACCAAAACTCACTGGCATCTTTAACTTTAATTGGCTTTGAACCAATTTCTCTTATTCTATTTCTTCTTGTACCTATATTCCATGTATCAATTGTATATCAGCCTTTTGGGTTTTGATTTGGAGGCTTGGACTCTAATGAAAGGAGCCTTATTGGACCATCATGAAAATTTATAAGGTGAGGAGTCAATTGGACTCTAAGGTAGGTTTTCCCATGCATGAAAAAAAACTATAAAATATTCTAAAACAAATAATTAAAATTATCCAACTATTATCAAGCAGTAAGACACATTCATATTTAGAAAAGGCAGAATTTGTAGTGAAAACAAAAATGAAATATTTTAGTTATATCATATTTTCTATTTTAACAAGTACTTTTAAAGCATAAGGAAGGAAAGAAAAATATATAAAGGAGAATGTAAACTAAAAAATTGATTCGTAATTAACATAGAATACATAAACTTTGAAAATCCAGAGAAGATCAAATTTATAAAAAATCAAATAACAACCAGATCAAATAAGAGCAAAAATAATAAGAGAAAACTAATTTCATGAAAGGATTGAAGCCATAGAATAAAAGAGAAGGGGTAATCAATTAAATAAAACAACTACCTACAAAGAAAAGTTTTTGTCACAATTCAAAAATCAAGGGTCATGATGGCACTTTTCGCGGCAAGGCTTGACATGTAAGCCTATTATCCAAACAGATATAAAATGAGAAAGTAATAACAAAACCCAAGGTAAGGCTTATAAAATAAAGTAGAACAACAAATATACCACAATAGAGGAATAATACAAAACAAATATACCATAAATCTTCCAAAATCTTGTGTCATAGTATAAGAATCAACGAAGTAAATTTCAATATTGAAATATACAAATTGATAGTCCAAAAAGGAACATATTCTATCTCTAAATACAAAACAACACATGAACTAGATAAGAATAGGTAGTAGATCAACTCCAATAGCATAGAGCGATCGCTACCTCAATTATTCCAAGCACCGCCCAAATCAGCTATCGTGCTGCGCACTTCTACAAGGATCTGCACTAAAAGGGCACAATAGGGATGAGTATGGTCCACTAGTACTAAGTATGTATTATAAGCCATTTGATCAAAGTAGAAAATAAAGTATATAACATACAAAATATAGCCACATCACCTTCAATAAAAAAAATAAGCCGAATGTTAGCCCACTTCATCTCAACTAACAGTTCTACAATATACATAAATACAAAATATAAGTATGAGAAAGAAATAAAAAATAGATAGATATAAAATCAAGAATGAAATGCAACACAAAATGTGCACAATGATTAAAAATACAACAAATATGATGATAATGTTGATGTGATGCACAAGGTTGTCGCACAACCTCCTTATGCACATACAAAGTTGTGATCCCGAGGTAGGAATCATGAGGGAGATGTAAATTCACATACAATCAAATATTCATTGCTAATCCAATCCATTACTCCTCTTTGACACATACATTGGTAGAGGGTTTTTAAAGATATCACATTTTCTGTCAGAATAAGAAAGTATTTCCATAGTGGTATCAATGTTTTAGGAATGTATATGACATGAAATGTAATGCTCAAAACTAACCAAAATGTGAAATTCCAAATTCAACCAATATACCAATCATATGAGCAAAAATCCACTAAGTATGCCAACCATGCATAAATACAATATAGTCCACAAAATCATTAGTGTATGTTATACAAAAAAATATGGCATTTGATACCATATAAATACAACTTAGGCATTTTCCACAAAGAAAACAACAAATTATGTAATTACCAAGCCAATAACATCATATAAAGCCTCGCACGATCACACAATATAAAATAATGACTCAGAACAACAAATTAATAACAATACAGGCCCCCCACATGGACATAAAAAAATAATAAAGATATTTCCATGATTAGTTCGCACACACATAACATGATTTTATAGCAACATTAACTACCCAATCCAGTTTGAAGAAAGTTTATCCATAACCTACCTCAAATATTGAAAACCGATCTAAAAAATGCTCAACACGGAGTTTTGTCTTTATAAATAGATGTGAAATGAGCTAAAACATACAAATATAAAATCAATGCTTCAAAAGGAAGCCAACAATACCTATATTGCCCATTTTTGAACTGGGAGTCAAAATAGACACTCGAAATGATTTTTTTAAAGGAAGGGTAAAACTATAATTTTAGTTAAAAAATATATCATGCATGATTAACAAAATCCATAGAAGAAAACCAAAGTGATAATGGGCTAAAATTGGTGTTTAAGTCATAGAATTACTAATTTAGGCCTTTTTGGCCAAAATTCCTAAATTCCACATTTTAATTCAACTTTTAAAAGATTTAAATGGAAAGAATCAAAGAAAAACAATTGAAATAGGAATTTGGAGCTTACCCAAGTTTAAAAATTGAAGAAATCACCAAAAAACTCAAAAGCCCCAAGATCCAAGTGTCAAAAGTTGTGAAATATCGTGAAAGGGGTGTATAAATACCAACGAGGCATTGCTTAAGTGAACACGAGATCCTTAAGTGGTGATTACTTAAGAGAACAATTGTCATTTTTATGACACATGGCTGGATGAACAGGTCTCTTAAGAGATACTCGCTTAAGCGGACCTAAGGTTGCTAAAGCAATAATCTTTGGTGCAAGCCAAGTCGATTAAGTGATCAGCTGGCCGCTTAAGCTGTTCCACCAGCTAAGTGGTGCATCATCTGGAGCCTTAGATAATTTCATGTCATTGTGATCCCCTCACGATTCATCAAAAATCTTGACAACACAAACAAATATTGATACTTTATCAAACTAGACACTCTGACTAAATGTTGATATTAGATTTTGGAAAAAAAATATTCTTTTCAAAAAGATGGCCCCCGAAACTCAATCTCACAACTTTTAAAATTGAGGGTTGAAATGTAATAAAAATCCATAAAATCACATCAACTATGTTATCAACCTAAAATCAATGTTTTAGATTTATTGCAATTGTCCGTTTTGCTATCTGACGCCCTGAATAATAAATGTTGTTTGAAGTCAACTATTATTCCTTTTTAATCATCAAAAATCACAAACCTACACAAATCACACCGAAAGGCATTAAGAATCATTCCAATCATGCCCACATTCCATGAATGCCAAAAAGCAACCATAAGGAGAGGTAAAATGTTCAAATCACAAGAAAATAAATAATATACAAAAATCACAAAAAATTAAGTCATTACATCATCCACCACTAAGAATCTGGTTTATCCTTGAAATTAGGTAAAGCAAAATACATATATACACAAGAAGTTGGGAATAAAAATCGCGTATATCAGACTCAACCTAATAAGTAGCATTATCGATAGGTCGATGTCTCCATGGACCTTGACCACTGTGATATCTCTATAACACAATTTTCTAACATCGCTGAATAGAATGGAGATGAGCTCTGCAACAAAAGTCAGCCTCTCATCTAACTAGACTGAATCCCAATAGAAGATTTGAGACTTATCTAGAATGTAACGCCCATTATTGGAAACATTAAAAATTTGATGAATAACAGATAAATCATGGTACAATGCTAACTCAAAAACCACATCTCTAATTGTCAGAGGAATCTCAAAAGATCCAATATACCTGGGTCTAAGCTTTCACCTCTTCTAAAACCTCATCACGCACTTCATGGGTGACACATAAAGGAAAACACGATAACCAACACTAAATTTTCAGGAACAAAGTTTACTACCTGCATAGCACTTTTATCTACTCTAAGCCACTCGAAGTCTATCTTAATGATCGAAACTCTATCAAAGGATTCACAAAGCAAGTTCATACCTCAAGTTTTAATTTCAGAAACATCAAACCAACCAAATAGAGTGCAATAATGCCTGTCATAGAAACCCTCAAAAAGATCCATCTCAATACTAGAATTGTAGATATTATTATACACAAACTCCATAAAAGTTAGGTGTTGCTCCTTCCACAATCATACATATTACATCATAAAAGCGCAAAGCATATCCTCCTAAAATAGAATTGTCTTCTCTGATTGACCATTAATCTAGAGGTAAAATACTGTAGTATGATCTACCTGGGTACCTAACTCCTCCTAAAAAGACTTCCAAAAGTGTGAATGTTGAACCTTGATTTAAGATGATAAACACTGGTACAAAATAAAGATGAACTCCCACACGAATATAGATATAAACAACCTTGTTAAGACTTAAAATTGCTGCACTACAATAAAATAAATAAATGATTAGTTTACATATCCATAACATGATTTTATAGGAATATTAACTACACAACTCTGTCTGAAGAATTTTAAGTCAAAACCTACCACAAATGTAAAAAAGAATGGTCCAAAAAGTCATCAAATGGAGGTTTTTCCTGATGAACAATCCTCAAATCAACTAAAACATACAAATATAGAATTTATGCATCAAAAGAAAGCCAGTGATACCCATATTGCCTATTTTTTAATCAGGCTCAAAACGCACCCTCAAAATGGGTTTTAAAAAAAGAAAGGTAAAATAAGAGTTTTAGTCCAAAATTTATTACCCGTGATTAAATGAAACCATATAAAAAACACAAGTGAAAATGGGTTGAAATTTATATTTTAATCAAAGAATTAATAATTTAGGCCATCTAGATCAAAATCACCAAATTCTACTTTTGAATTCAACTATTAACAAGATTTAAATGGCAAAAATTAAAAAAAAAAAAAAAAAAGAAATTGAAATAAGGATTTGGATCTTACCCAATCTTGAAATGGATAAAATCTACCAAAACCACAATCTCTAAGTGTCAAAAATGGTTAAAAAATGCACAAATGGGGTATAAAAACCACCCATGCGTCACTTAAGCAAATAGTGGGTTGCATAAGCGGTCATCACGTCAGCGATAAAGTGTTGTTTTTATTGTACGTGGCTTGGATGCATAGGTCACTCAAGCTAACCAAGGATCATTTAAGCAGATCAAAAATCACATAATAGATACTTTGCTAGTGCAAGCTAGGTCGCACAAGCGACCAACTTGCTGCTTAAGCGTCTGCAAACGCTGAGTGGTGCATCAACTAGAGACTTGGAAAATTTCATGTCTTTGTGTAGTTCTTGATATTAATTTAGAATCATGAGAAATAAAACTAACTCTGCTACCTATCAAATTTGATGCTTCGAAAATTGTGAAAACATATTTTAAAAAAAACATTATTTTCACAATATTTACCCCCGATACCTAATTTCACAATATTCAGAAATAAAGTTCAAAATAAGTAATAAAAGTCATAAAACCACACCAACTATGTTACCAACCTAAAGTAACATTTTGGATCTGAAGGCTTAGTGAGATTTTCCATCTAACTCATAAAATAATAAATGTTCACAGAAGTAAACCTTAAAAGCTTTTTAATCACCAAAAATCATAAACTCATGCAGATCACACTGAAATGCATCGGGAGTCATGCCAATATTCCCACAAACCTGAAAATCACAAAGAAATAATGGAAAGGGGTAAAATGGTCTAATAACACAGAAATAAAGATTCATAAAAATCACCAAAAAATTAAGTCATTATAGTTTTGTCCTATTAAAACATTATTATATCTTATGTGATATGATTTCCAAATTGAGATGAACTTTTCCCTCGGTGTCAATGCTTTAAGAATGATATTAACAAATAGAAATTAAAGTGTGGGAGATTAAAAGGAAGGGTATGAATACTCAACCAATCAAATATTTAATCTCAAGCAAGAGATATCCTCTCTAAGCACAATTTACTTAGAGGTGAGGTGGTTTTTAATGTTGTGAAAGGAAATATCCACTATTTTCATGCTTAAATAGAAAACAAACATTCTCTTTAGAATTTCTAGTCTTTGATAGGTGTCTTATTAAAGAAAGAGATAGTAACAGAAACTGAAGTAAGAAGAGGGAAAATAAATAAGAAGGATAAGGGGGAAAAGTACTAAGATAAAACAAGGGGAAGAATGAAATATATAGCATCAAGTATTCTTTCATTGCATCATAGATGATTAGAAATCATGCCTCTAGACACACAAAGAACATATAAAATAGTAGGGAAAGATTACAATAAAAGAAAAACTTGACACTTCTTAAAGTAAAATATAGTTCTGCAAGCAAAAAAAAAGCTATGATTTCATTTAACTATAAAGGACTAAACTGATTAATGCTCATTAATATGCTCCTTGTTTTGATCCTATATATTCTTCCTACTATTCTCATGATAAGTTTAAAACAACTTTGAGTCAAATAGCATACAAGAAGGGTCAAGGGATTATCTTAAACATGTATAACATGTCCCTCCTTGACATTAGTTTCCAAGAGAAACTCTTGGATTATTTTTATTCATCACAAAAAAAATAAGCAAGAGAGAAGTTGAAAATAAAAAAAAACTCACAAAAAGAATTTTTAAAGAAACACAATAACATACGACAACCTAAATCTTATCATTTCCTTTCAAAAATTTAGAGGAGTTTTCAAGGGTCAAGAGGATCCTTAGAGTTTACTTGGATTAGTTCCTTACTGTAGTCATGCAGTTACCATTCTTATTGAATTTGAGGATCATGAAGAATTAGGAGAAAGTCCCCATCAAGAGAAAAAAATAAATTAAAATCCCAACCAACATCATTTAACTAAGAATAAAGATAAAAAAAATTAAAATTACATTATTCTAATACAACGGATTAAAACTAAAGAATCAGTTATTCAACTAAATAAAATAGCCAATCAGATCGCAACACTCAATTATAAAATAATACTCTGAGAACTTATAAGAAAAACTTTAGATGACATAATGATTTGTAAGCAAACCAAAATATTTGTAACTCCCTTATAAGAAAAACTTTAGATGACATAATGATTTGTAAGCAAACCAAAATATCTGTAACGCCCTAAATTTGGCACTCAGAATGCTACACGGTGCTCATGACCCCGAAGGACTACAATCTAACCCATGATTGATATTTATACTTGTACAATGTATTATATACTATATAAATGCAGAAATAAAGGATGAAAGGCCATAAGGTTCAAAGATCTGATTAAACATAACATATGAGGATAAGGTATATCAATACAAAATCAACTGAAATAATTGTCTGAACATACTAGTCTAGAAGCCTCTAAACTGTCTGAATAAAGAGTTTATAGGACATGTCCCCAACTAACTCCAACTACTAAAATAAATCAATTAATGAGAAAATAAGGTAATGGTCATGTCCTTGAAGGATGAGGACTCACTGCTAACTCTGACTGCTGAGACTGGAATGCTACTGATGCTCTGGAGCTCGTGCTTTTGAACCTATGGTATCAAACACCATAACACAAATACGTTAGTACGTTTGAATATAATGGTATGCATGTAAGGTAGGATGAATGCAAAGGGTTCACATACGTGAACTATACTAACTGACTAAATAACATGAATGTGAGAATACATGCGTGAATACCTAATAACTGTAACTAAGTTTGTGATAACATGATTACTGAGCCTAAGTATTGATAACATGAGATACTGGTAATTGTATAACTGACATAACTAATATTGAAAGATTTTATCTGACAGTATAGTTTCTGATGGAACTAGTTGAGTTCCGTACTATTCTGAGTTGACTGTAACTGACAGTCATAAAATTTGAAAGAACTATCTGAGTTCTATTACTGAGACTGAATGACTATATCTAACAGTCCTGATTATGTAACTGAAACTGTGGGAAGTATTTATCTAACCGGCATGCCCCAAATAATGCAATATAGCTGAGTTGGGGTCCAATTTGTAACCCTAATTGGAAGGGTGTCAATACCGCGCCACTGATAAGGATAATCTATGAGTAACCCTCATATAACAAGTGACTCTAGTGAGAACGATGGGAACCCTCATATAACTGGTTAATCCACCTCATCCACCCTCATTTAATAGGCTATGATATCTCAACCTACGTTGGCTACGTAGTTCTAGAATGCAAGGATTGCTTCTAACAATTACACCCTCATATAGAAGGTGGGTTCCCATCCTTGGGTTTGCTTGGTGCTAATTTCTACTTCCATCTGGATAGACACTAAACATGATTAACTGAACTGACTGGACTGAGTTAACTGAGTTTCGTTGACTGAAGGAATACTACTAAGAGTATTGGGGTTTCCTGAATCATGTGACTAACTGAATTCTATGGATCATGACTTGAATGAGAGTATCTTAAAAACATGACACTGATTCTAGGCACACAACTAAATTTTCGGGTACAAGTACCCCTAAGACACGATAGGAAAAAACTGACAAAGCATGACTTTCTTGAATACATGACCATATCAACAATCCATAGTATAATAAGTTGGAGAATTCATGAAGTACAAATTCTAAAGCACCACAATGGCCACACATATATCCATAACTCATTCACTAAGACATTTCATCTAACACTTGACATGCATGAACTTGTACATGAATGGGGATTTCATAGTATTATACTAGTATGGAACTTTTCTTTTACATAAACATTTAATCAAATACATGGGGAGCATGCTTTTGTTATATAATCATCAACACATCTAATAATCATGGATACATCTATCAACTTGTAAATTGAAGGGGTTTATCAAGGTTATTATGCAAATCTTAATATACTTAGGCCAATCATTGGAAGAATGTTATTTAAAACATGAATGAAAACCCCACAACATCATGAACATTAAATTTTAATTCTATTTAAATTATGAACATTCATAAATACACAAATCTTGTATTTTGAAAAGAGATTGTTGAGATTCATGGGTGAAAAGGATCAATGAATCAACACATGACATACCTGGGTTGTGAGTTTCTTAAAGTTCTTGGACTTGAAGAACTTTAATTTCTTAGTTATTGAAGAAGGATTTGGATTTTGTTCTTGGGGTTATCTTTGAGAGAAAACCCTAATTTGATATTGTAGATGGATAATGAACTTATGAGCCTTGATCTGATATAATTAGAGGTTAAAATGGGTAAAAAAGACACAAATACCCTTTTAAAAATGACTTTAAAATAATTGAACAAACTATTTGATGGTGGGTGCGAGAGTCCGTCGCTAGGTCGATGGTCTGTCGGTCCTGACCATCGCACCTGGGCAGAATAGGGGTTCACTACCTTTGTTGTGATGGCTTGGACGATGGTCCTTCACTAGCTCGATGGTCCGTCGACTTGAGTCATCGCACCTGGGCGGCTGTAACTGCTTTCTGTAAAATGACCATAACTTTCTACCTCGATAGCGGATTTGGACAAAATTTGTATCGTTAGAAAGTTAATTCAATTTCCCACATGATAAAAAGTTAAAATTGTTAAACTTCTATCTTATTTGAATATTAATAATTTAGAAAGTCATCAATAACTCTTCTGAAGACTAGATTTGACTTAAATAAAGTTCGGGGAATTACAATATTAGTCAAAAATTTGAAATAAGGAACATTAACCAAGAGAAAATAGTGAACTTAAACTTCATAAAAAATAATTATCAGGACCATAACAATAAACTAATATCATAAAATAAGAAATACTAAAAAAAATAGTAAGCTAAAAGAAATAAGAAAGTAGGAAACATTTGGGCAAAAGTAAAACCGAGATTTAATCCACAACCAATATCAATTCATTCAATAAAATGGATTAAAACCTAACTAACAACATTAAGATGAAAGAGTTAATTTTTACACAAAAAGAACACAAAGAGATCGAATAAAACTAGTAACATTAAGCCAAGGACATCAACATATTAACCATAATTTTATCACTGAATGAAAACATATGGCTTTCAAAGCCTCTACAACATATAATCCCACCTTACTAAAAAAATAGACAAACATTTTCAGCTTCCTATCATAAAGAAACAACTAATAGTAACCAAAATTAAATAGGGGAGCGTTGTTTACCTCTATTTGGGTTGCAAACCAAAATACCAGCCTTGTCAGATGCTTTAATCACCAATAGAACACTGTTGGAAATCAAAATTATTGGTTCACAGGTGTTTCACAAGAATTTTGACAAAATTTTTACTTGGGAAAATCCTTTTTAGAAAACTCTTCCACATGAGATTTTTCTAATTTCATCTAGATTTTGGCTCAAAAGATTTTCATTCTTCTATCCTTGATTTTCACAAAAATGTTATATGTATTTATAAAAAAATATTTGAGGTTGAGTTTTGATAGTAGCTGATATTGGAGATGATATTTTGAGGAGTATTTAAGGAATATTAAATAAGAGGATAAGGTTATGAATTGGATTCATACAGAAGTGTAAGAATCCTTCTTTGATTCAGGTAATGTGAAATTCATGAAGGCCACCAAGGAATTTCTAAAGCATTCTTGGTTCGTTGATTGTACAAAAATACATGATCGTCACATTCTATTGGGATGGAAAAAGGGAATCAAAGTGGGAAAGGGGAGAAACTTGGACTTGGGCTTTACTGGCGTTTTAGCTATTGTTATTGTGTTGTTTATGGTTGTTCACTGGGGTTTGTTGATGTTGTGGATACAGGACAGGGGTTATAAGGTGTGTGGGCTCGTCCAATTTTAAAGAGTTTTGCCCTAGCTCACGTGTGGAATCCATTGGGGAATGGGTAGAAATAGGATTTTAAAAGTAACAAGCTAGTTGTTAAATTATTATGCTAGTTTTAAGATGTCCACCATACAAGTATTTTAGTCAACTTGTTTAAATTTTATCAAAAATGTAAATTAATTAGCCAATTTCCTTGCAACTGTGGATAAATTGATTACAAATGTAGTCAAATTTAATAAATCGTTAGTATGAATCATCAACCGATTTATTACTCTTGGTTTGATATGTTCAAATAAGTACTTTTTAAATAATTCATTTAAGAACAAATAATAGTTATATGAGGATTTATCCATTCAAACACATTTTCAAGATGAGTTGTGATTAAAATCTGATTTTCAATAAAGTAAATATTTTCATATATGAATATAAAAATATAAAACCACTACTTTATATAAAAATTAACCCAAAGCAACATTTTAGAAAAGTTATATCTAAATAAAACAATTTTTTAATTTCTTTTCAAACCAAAGAAACTTAGAATTAAACCTGGTCATAAAGGGAAAATATTGGGTGTCAATAACAATTGGTGGAAGATATCATATCATGGACTTCCTGCAACATGGCATATAGGCATCCACAACTATCCAACCCATGATCCTTCAGAGAAAAATTGGTCAATAGTTGCATCATTTAGTGTGCACTATGATTAACATAGATTAAATCTAACTCATTTTCCATATTTTTGCTCCATAAAGTTACTCAAACATCATCAGTTTACATGTATGACTTAAAATCATAATGCATATGATTCCAGTAACTATAGTGACAAAAATCCCTTTGAACTCACATACAACACTGAAAAAAGGTATAAATAACTTTACTTCTATTTAAATTTAATCATAATCAATTATAATATGGTATGAGAAGACAAATTGCTTAATAGTGAGTGCTAAATTCAAGAAATATGAGAAGATAGTGAAATTCAAGTAGTGTACGTGTAGGAACAGTTGGAATCTCCCCAAATTCTTGAATAGAATTAGGTGTGTTTCCTCTTTGATCATACTATTTGATGTGAACTTGAGTTGGAATAGGAATTAGTAGCTATTTGATATTTGGGTATATAAATTGGGGAATTTAAACTAGGTCCGTTCGGGCATAATTTAAAAATAATAAAAGGACAAAATAGATGGCTTGTCCTTATGATCGTTTGATGATATAATGATCATTGTATCCCAAATTTCCTATGGTTAAGAAAACTCACTAGGGATCCAACAAAGCTTAAGGAAAATCGTTATATATTGCAAAGGTCATTCCTTGAACTCATTGCTTCCAATTCCTGGAAGTTAGTATTTAGACGAATAGTTAGATGATGGATATCAAGATCTTTTTTTCATAGGATGATTGTTCATACTCAATCATTGGATCACATTAAGATAATAACTTCTCTAGACCCCGTGCAGAGGATAGAAACCATGATTTATGGAACTTCTAATGATCGTTCAATTCTGTCATGGTTTTTGTTTTCATTACATAACCTAAAGTTCTATTTTGCATTTTCCCTTCATAATTAACATATGCTACCCTTTATCATAATTAAAAATAATGAAGTACAGTATCTATGGGTTGACTCTCATGATGTGACTGATTTAACATTGTAACATAATTCAGGTATGTCTTATTTACTAATGCTCCATCAAGATCCATATCACCTACCACCATGACCTCTTCAGCATCACTGAGATAGTTCTTTACTCATTGTCCTTTTACTTTAAACTTTAGGAATATTTTTAATTTAAACTTTTATCCCTCCATATTTTCAAGATGAAATTCACCATATGGAAATACCATCAACAGACGATATTGCCCCCTCTATTTTAATTTTAATATGCTCGAAAACAAACAATGCTTGGACTCGAACAATATAACCCTATCACATACTATGAACTATCTCTTTTCTATTATTTTGTCTTGGCATGGCTTCATATTATCATTGCAAAAATATTAACTTTCATATACTCTAAGATGGAATTTATCCTATATTCAGTTGCTCAATTCTAATATTAGTTGAATAATTCCATGATAGATTTAATCTCTTCAGTGGCTACAACGCCTTGAGATCAAGATTAATAGAAAGACAACATTCCTTTCCATACACAAACTAATATGGGGAAGCACTAATAGGGGTCTTGAATAATGTTTGATATACCCATAATGCATCATCTAACATTGTATCCCAATCCATTCAATTGACATTACTATTTTTACCAAAATGGACATAATCTCATTATTGGGGACCTCAACATGTATGCTTGTTTAAGGAAGGTAGGTTGTTGCAACACTAAATTTTACTTCATATTTTTAAAGTAAGGTATTAAGTAGAAGATTGTATGAAATGTAAGCCTTTATAACTAATGATTGAATCTTGTGTGCCAAATATGGAAAATATGTTCTTTTTCAAAAATGTGGATAGACTCTTCCATCAGTATTTTGAAGTGCAATAGCCTCCTCCCATTTTGAAACATAATTAATAGAAAACAAAATGTACTTCATACCATTTGAACACAGAAATGAATCCAATAAATCAATGCGTTATAAGTTTAATATCTCAAGTTATAGGATTGGGGTCATCCAAATCTCTTGGTTTTATGATATGTTCCCTTTCTTTGGCATTATTAGCAAGATCTTGTGTAGTCATTTGTGTCTTTGTGAATGGTTATCTAGTTATACCCATATTGAAAGATCTTATGGACAGTCCATACATTATTATGATAACCGCCAACTGGTGAAGAATTACAACCTTTAGAATGCTCATAATCTCGATCTCCAGAACTAACCTTATTATAAGTCCATCAAGATAAATATGGAACAAGTATGGATATCCTAGAAAAACTTATGCATGTCATGTATGAATAGCTTTTACAACTCAAATGATAGATTTTCAAGTACCACGTTGCTTCACAAATGATCGGATATATCTACAAATTATGAAATCAAGTAAAGTGATGCAACCAATACCTACTCATATGGATAAATATCATCTATATCAAGCTCATAAGTTGATTTTAGCATTGCTTCTTTATATGAACTTCTAAGTGGTTAGCCACATTATTTTCATTCCCTTTTGATTGTGGACCTCAAAGTCAAATTTTTGTCATAGAAATACACAACGAATTAACCTTGACTTTGCTGCCTTCTTCACCATAATATACCTTATATTTGTGTGGTCAGTATGCACAATCACTTTCATGCAAGGCAAATAATATATAAATTATTCATATGCAATAACCGTCGAAAACAACTCTTGTTTAGTCATGGTATAATTTTTTTGACTTGATTAAATACTTTTCTAGCATAGTAGATCAAACATAGAATCTTCTCTCATTATTGGTCCAGGAATGCTCCTAGCAACACATACTAGCATCACAAATAACCTCAAATGACATGGACCAATCTATTGACACAATTGCAGGAGTAGAAATCTACCTTTGTTTCAAACGCTATAATGCTTTTAGACACGCATCATGAAAAGGAACTTTACCTCATTCTCTAACAATTTACATAAGAGATGTACAATTTTGGAGAAGTCGTTAATGAGTATACGATGAAACCTATCATGTCTTAAAAATGACTGACTACCTTACATTAAAATTGGAGATGTTATTTCAATAACCTCAATCTTTAGATAATCAACCTCAACCGCTTTCTTTGAAATTTTGGTACCGATCACTACTCATTTTTTAATTATGAAGTAACACTTTTCCTACTTTCACACCAAGTTGTAGTCCTTGCATCTCTTGAATACACTAGCTAGATAGGACAAGAAATCTTTGAACAATTCACCTCCAAGTATTCATTATTAAAGACCTCAATAGTGTCCTCCATAATATAAGAAAAGATAGATGATAAGTTGTAAATTATCATACTTTTTAGCCCTTTAAGCTTAAATTATCCTCTAGTTTTCTTTAATTGAGGTCTATCACATTTTATATTATTCATTTGTACATGTAATCAATGAATTTTACGTTTAACGAACAATAAGGGTCAAATAGAATATATAAGTAAAGGAAATGAGCATAAAATAATACATAGGGTGATGGAATCTCAGTTGTGCATGTAGGTAAGGAGGTGTACACACTAGTAAGGAAATATCAGGCAAAATGATATGCGAGAAGCCCCCCCCCATGAGCTGCGCATGCAGGTGGACACCTGTACTGGAAAGTGCTTTAGCGGGTGACTAGTGTGGTAACATTTTTTCAATTTTCTGGAAAGAAATTTTTTTTTAGCTTTAATGTGGGGTTTTTAAAATCTAAAGAATCATATTTATAATTGTTAGCTTGAGAAACATCGAGTTAAAATCCCTAGTGTGAAATTAATGATTTTTTTCCATTGAATTTGGATCTTAATTCTTGTGAGTATATTTGATTTGATGGAAGAATAGAATGAGAATTCATGTGATTTCCCCACCCCACCCCCCCACCCCCCTCTCTCTCTATGAGTAATTTCTTTACTTAGGATTATGATTGAATTAGAAGTGATAATTTCACAACCTAATTTACGAGTCATGATGGCACCTACTATATCCTACCAATAGATGAACCAAATTGTAATCTAGAGATAAATACTATGGAAGGCAATAGAATTAGTTTAGAAGTAGTCACTACAAAAATAACATCCCACAGCCTGGTAGAGCCAGTACAAGAGCATCTAGTAATAAAAATGCATCTCTAGTATCTATAATAATCAATACATCTGTCTCTAGACAAAAGACTGAACATAGAATGATAAAAGAAAATAGGTGAATCTGACTCCAAGAGCTCACACTATATCCGTTTATGAACACAGCACGAACGTCAATCAACAACGACAACTATTACTCAGATCTATACCAAATGGGTATAGAACTATTGTATGAGTACAAAAACCATGGGTACTCTGTAGGCATCATTAGATGTCTGAGGTAAATTATGATATGAGAATGATAGAATGCATGATAACATAACTAAGTCAAGGTAATGAAACGAACTTGAAATATCTCAAACATCGCTATACATTAATAAATAGACAACTGAAATATCATCATAACATAACATAAACAATCAACATATACAATATAACTAAAAAATTGGCGCCCATATACTAATTAGTATGGAAAACTAAATAAGCCATCGCAAGCCGCCATAAGCTTGGAAGGTACAAACAAGATAGCATAACCCACCACCGTCATTTATTAACTCTGATAATACCATTGAAATTTATCCAAATCATACCACACTATAACTATCAATTATCCATATTCATCATTTTCAATTAGTCAACACTTATAAAAAATCCATCATGTAACACTAATCCTCATGTATCAATAAATTATCCTTTACTAAAAAAACATCACTTATTAATAAATCTTCATATAGCAGCTAATCATCTTTTATAATCTACTCATTATTTACCAATTAACCATTATTTATAAACTAACCAATATTTATCAACTAGCAAACATTTATCAACTAACCAACATTTATCAACTAGCTAACACTTATCAACTAATAATTATATCACTAGAGTCTATTCATATCATACTATATTATAACTATTTCCTTATTTTCAACTAAAGTAGGTTGTCAATCTCACACCCTAATATTGTCATATCAAAATAAGTATATCATCATAGTATAATATGTGTAGCTATACTTGAACCAGTATTGATATTCAAAAATATCGTCATAAATATCATCTAAATCATCTTCTAGAATTGCTAGGCATGTTTGTATAATCATAATCATTTTCCGTCCTTATCGGGTATTTATATCATCAAAATCATACTTCGTCTATTTCGAGTATATATAAATATTATCATAATAATCTTTTGGCCTTGCTAGGCATAAATCATCTTAATCATCCTCTAGCCTTGTTGGGTATATATTATATTAATATTATAGCTATCTTCTAGATTTATACTAGGTATAAATGATAAATATTGTCATCAATATAACCAATAGCATAATCGTTAGAGTATTTATTAGAGTAACTATTAACATAGTATATTAAAATAATCAATAATCATATTTGAAATCACGATCTCTAGCATTATCACTAGTATGATTGCCAATATATTAAATAAGCACGATCTTTAGCATAATCTCCAATATAGTTAAAAATCATAATCGCTATCATAATCATTAAGTATTGTAGAGGCATGGGCAATAACTTCTCAATAGTTTATTTAGAGGCATAGCATTAGCATAAGAGATAGCTCATCAATTTCTTGATCAATAGTTAATCCATGGAATAATCTAAAGCTTATTCATAGCGTAATCTATAACTTAATTTATGACTTAGTCAATATCATACTCGAGGGCTCATTCAATAGTATATTCAGTAGCACAATCAATAGCCAAATAAATATCATATTCAATAGCTCATCATGAGCTTAACCAATAATACATATATATATATAGCATAATCATTAAGAATTATTTTCAATGTCATCCATTTATAACCATCAAGTACGAGGTATCTAAATATCACTAAAATAACCATCTTCCTAGATGTACACAAGTGTATCAAGGATCTTCATTCTCTATCACAAGTCATGGCCTAAGGTGAGTCAAAAGGCCTCCTTTTAAATCACCAAAATCATTCATTAAGCAATGTCTATCCCAGATTAGGCTAAGGTCTAGTGCCGCTATTAGATGTTGACAAAGCCATATCTAGTCGTAGGAAAGCAAAACCTCATAATAAAGAGCAACTATGCTAAATTTCACATATAGTAAGGCAAGTCGGTTAAGTTTTATCCTATCCTCAAGTAACCAAGAAAATCTCCTCACTAATGGAGTAACTAAGTTAATTTCACCATAAAAAGAGCCTACAAGGTAAGTTTCACTAAGCTAATTATGCCTAAAACGTTATCCAAAATAGCCTAAATGATCCAACTTATCCTAAGTATTTCAATCTATCACTCTAACACCTAAACACATACAAAATCTACCATAATATCATAAACATACTAAGAATTAGCTCAAACTAACAAAGGGTCAAACCTAGCCTATCTGAACTCCAAAGAAAGCTCATAAGATCAGCTAAATCACCATTTTTCCATTCTAAGAAGCTTCCGCAAGATGTAAAAGCTATCTAAATCACATTCTACTCATTAATACGAGAATAATGATACCCATATTGCACCATTGTGCTTTAAGTCAAAAAATCACATCAAAAGCCCATGTGGGTCCTACATAAGGAGAATTAAATTTTTGAGACCAACCCAACGTTTCCACATGCTCAAGGAATTATTACCATCAAAATGAGTATAATTTAAGGTAATTTGGGGAAAAAATCAAGCCCCCAAGTTTTTTGAATTTTTAAACAAGAAATGGAAATTTCTACTATGAAAAGGGTGAAATCTTACCTCAAATTGGTAGATAATTGAGTAAATAAGTGTTAGACAAGATCCCAATCTGTCAATAAGCACCAATTTCAAGATATTTCACTTTTTAGGGTTTTAGCTCTAAAGAAATGGATGAATGAATGGAAAAGTAGGGCTAAATAGGGTATTTATACCCATACGTGGTACTCGAGAGTCGCTATTGTGACTTAATAGTCGCTATTGTGATACAAGGCCATAGACACAGAAGTCGTGATCACGACATTTACCTCTATGATAGTGGTTCTTACTTACTAGCAAAGGAGTCACGTTCTCAACTTAATGTTTAATGATCACAAAACATACTTCTACTTCTAGATCGTGATCGTAATCCAAGGCGCACATTTGCAGGTGCACCAGATCTCAACTGAGATTTGGTATTTTTAAAGTCTATGCCAACACCTCTAGATTCAGTTGGAATCCTTTATATGAAAATGAACCATGTAACCACATTAAATTTGACTTTTTAGACTTAACGACGGTATCAAATTTTCCATTAGAGGTCGTTTTGATAGAATATGGGTCCCACACCCGTATTCTATTTTCTTAACTCCTCGATCAATAGGTCAAAATGAGCCCAAGTGACTCGAGACTCCTACCAAAGGTACACCTAACCTAAAATTGATAATCTAGAGCTGTTGGAATATTCAAAATTTGCATTCAAGGTTGTTTGGATCAAAGTTTTGCCCGATGCCATTTGGAACCAGTGAAGGCTTCAAAATGAGGAAATGACCCTAGAAAACAAACAAACTACCCAATGACCGAAGTGTCAATTCTAGCAAGTCACAAATGACTTGGGGAAGCTATTGAGAAGCTCTAACGGTGAAAATAGGTGAAATCATGGAAAATTAACTAAAGGGTCATTACAATATCCACTACTAAAGAAACTTTCATCTGCGAAAATAAAGGATAAGGATGTACCTGAAGTCTTGAACAAGTGCAGATATTGGGTCCACATCTTAATTTCTATCTCAAAAGAGGCCTCCTCCACTATGTGCTGCCTCCACTGAACCTTAACTATAGAATTTTTCCTAATGTGTAATCTCCTAACACCATTAGCTAAAATTAGCATAGGCTCCCCTACAAATGTTAACCTCTCATCCAACATGAGTTATTGCTCTTTAAGAACATTAGACGGATCAGGAATGTATCATCACTACATGGAAACATGGAAAACATAATGAACAACAAAACATTCTGGGGGTAGATATATCTCATTAGTCACCTCACCAACTATGCAAATAATCTTGAAAGGTCCAATATATCTAAGTCTAAGCTTTCCCTTCCTCCAGAACCTTACCACACCCTTCATGGGCTATACATGGAGAATACACAATCACAAACTCCAAATCACAAGGCATAGTGTCTATGGTCTGCATAGGCCTTCAACTTCTCTAAGATGCTCTATACCTATCTCGAATTACCCTTACTCTATCAAATGACTCATAAAGGAAATCAGTTAGATAGAAAGAAATGTTAGAAGTCTCAAGTGATCCAATCAAAGAATGACAACTCCTACCATACAAAGCCTTAAAAGGCACCATCTCAAGACTCTAATGACAACCGTTATTAAAAAAGAATGGTGTCCAAGCTAATATATTCTCCCACTGGCCTCCAAAATCCATGACGTAGGCTCAGATCATATCCTCAAGTACCTTAATAGTTTGCTTGAACTGGCCATCTCTTAGTGGATGAAAGGTTGTACTAAGATCTATCTAAGTGCCCAACTCTTCCTAAAAAACTCTCTAAAGCTAAAAATGAACATGAAAACTTGGTCTTAAATATTAGATACGGGAACACCATATGAATGGACTATCTCGTGCACATAAATATGGGCTAATCTCTAATCACTAAAGGAAATCCCAATAGGATGGAAATGTTTTTAATTGGTTGATTGAACCACGATGTCCAAACACCATCAAAACCATAAGAATTATGAGGCAAACCACTAGTAAAATCAATGGTAATATGCTCCCATTTACACTAAGGAATGGACAATCTTTGAATCAAACCACTAGTTACTGATGCCTCCCACTTAACTGCAAACAACAAAGGAAATAAGCTACAAAGTCTACCATATCTCTCTTCTTACCACACCACCAATCATGTTGTCCCAAATCTCTATACATCTTAGATATGCCTGAGTGAATAGAATATCTAGAGCTATCAGACTTGTACAGAATCAACTGAATTAGTTCATCAATCCTCATAACATAAATGCATTCATGAAATTGCAAAACACCTTAAAAATCCATGCTGTTTCACTCAAACTCACCACTCAACAATCTTGAAGCTGCTCAAAAAGCTAAGATCTCACCTCAGCATTAGTGAGAATTGTCCTAGGTTCTAAAATACAAAGGAAAACCATCATGTTGGCTAAGGACTTAATGTACCATGCCAAAGGCCTCTGATAAACTTAAATACAATCCAAGAAACCCATACTCACTGTCTTCTAACTCAAGGTATCAGATACGATATTCCTCTTACCTGGATGATACAAGATAAAAATATCATAATCCTTATACTACTCCATTTATCTACGATTCCTAGAATTAAGCTCTCTCTGGGTCATAGGGTTTGAAGACTGCGATGATCGATAAAAATCTCATAATACACACCATAGAGATAATGCCTCAAAATATTAAGCACAAAAACACCATCGTAAACTCCAAATCATGAGTGGGGTAGTTGCTCTCATGCACCTTATGTTCTCTCAAAGCATAAGCAATAACACGATTATGCTTCAGCAAAACACAACCTAGACAAACACCAAAAGAATCATAATAATCGTTGAATCCCTCACTCTTAATTGGAAGTGGTAGAATAGGACATAAATTAAGAAAATCCTTGCAATTTCCAAAGCATAACTCACACTCCTTGGATCACTGGAAAGAAATTTCCTTTTGAGTTAATTTGGTCATAGGTGCTGATATAGTATCATAACCCTCCACAAAAAATCTTTAATAACTGACCAACCCAATGGAGCTACGGACCTCAATTAAAGATGCAAGTCTAACCCAATCATGAATCACCTTATCCATAGTTAGGTCTACCATAATATAATTCTTAGATACCACATGTACAATGAGTTTCACTGACTCAAACAAAAATTAACTCTTATAGAACTTGGCAAAAACACATGATGTCTCTATGTCTGGAGCACATTCCTCAAATGATGCACATGCTCCTCTCTACTCCTCCAGTACATAAGAATTTTATCGATGAACACAATCTTATAGAAATCTAAATAAGTCCTGAACACTCGGTTCATTAGATCTATAAACATGGTTGGGCATAAGTCAACCCAAAAGACATTAAAAAAATCTCATAATGACCATAGTGAGTCCTAAAAGCTGTCTTTAGTAGATCATCAGCTCAAATACTCAACTGATGGTAACCAAATCTCAAATCAATCATAGAAAACAATGCTACACCCTAAAGATGGTTATACAAATCATCAATGTGAGGCATATGATAACGGTTCTTCACTATCACCTTATTAAGCTACCTATAGTCAATACACATATGCATGGAGCCATCTTTATTCTTTACGAACAACACAGGAGATCCCCAAGGAGACACACTCGATCTAATAATACCCTTATTGAAAAGATTTTAAAGTTGAGAATTCCACTCCTTAAGCTTGACAGAAGTCATATGATAAGGTGTAATAGAAATAGGTCGGGCGCCAGACTCAAGATCAATCACAAACACAATCTCACAGACTCAAGAAATACCAAGTAGATCTTTAGGGAACACATTAGGAAACTTATAAACTATAGGAATAGAGTAATTCAATAGACTCTCAATACTAGTACAAATTTAAGCAAGATAAGACTAGCAGCCCCTCAAAAAAACCTCTTGGAACAAACATAACAAATAATCCTTGTCAATACGCGGCTAACCGCTCCATCCACACCACTTGGGGTACACCAAGCATGACACAGGGAATGGTTTTTGCAAAAAAATTTATGACTACATAATAGAAAGATAACCAGTCCATGCTGAGAATAATACCAACATCCACCATATCTAGAATAATTATATCAGCACGAGTATCAACACCTCTAATAGTCATAACACATAATCTGAAACTCCGATCCATTGCTAAAGAATCACCCACGGGAGTAGATATACGCTAGGGAACAAATAATAAATCCCAACATAAAAATAACCGTGGAGAATTATAAGCAAAAATATAAGAATAAGTTGATCCCAAATAAAATAAAGTAATGGCTAACTGATGGCACACAAAAATAGTACCTGTAATAAAGGATCCTAAGACTCAGCCTCGGGTCTAGGTGGTACTGCATAAAACTTATTATGCCCACAATTTAGCAAGGATCTTGACCGACCTCATGTCCTACATATCTACAAAATTCCTTGAGTACCATGGGAACCATACAAACAACCCTGATAACCACTTTTATCTTATAGATGAGCTACTTTAATAGGGAAAATACTCTAAGCAAAAGGAATAATCACTCCATGAAAAGGAATCTCAAAAATAGTAACCATAAGCTCCAAAAATCTAGCATATAACTGACACGAACTGATCCCTGGGCCTTTTCATAATATGCATCAAAAGTCCAACCAGGACTGGGTAACGCCCCCTATTACCCAACCCATTCACTTATATCCAGCCATAGATAGGTTGAATTTTGAGCATATAACAAGATAATGTAAATGCTCTCATGAAAACTCTAGGATAGGTTCAGAACTATGACCAACACAACCTAGTCCTCAGCATTACACCAACTGCCCTACCATACCGACCAAACCATAGGCCATAAACCAGGCCTTAATCAAAGAGAATACCAACATATAATATAATAATCAATCCCAAAATGTAATATGTTGGAACGATGAGAAATCTTGTGATATGGTGTCAGCCCACGAGCCAATTCCCATGCCAAGGCTAACACCAATACTGATTCTGCCCATTCTAACACCCAGAAGTACCAAAAATCCTCTATCCAAAAGAGTAAATAAATTTGGTTGGGACATTTCCCTAACTATGGTCTGAACTAGTATAAAAACTAAAGTCAAAACATCTAACAATATCCATAACATAAAATGATGCTTTCCTAAAGGAGGGAAGCTTACCACTTTGGTACAAAGGTTATCCCTGAGTCAATAACTATGTAGGAGGTGTAAAATGAATGGTTCCAATATAGTGTGGGTGTAAAACCACTAGTTGATGGGTTAATGAGTGACCATTAGGAAGAATCACAGAAAAAGGATAAAATAATGCAAGTTATAAAACCCAATAAAACAACCCATAAATCATAAAACCATACATATATAAATGTCGGGAAAGGGGATCTGTGTTTAGCATCCATTTAAAATATTTACCTGGGTTGTGTAGCTTGGCCATAAAAAATCACCCACGGGCTATGGGCTCCCCCTACTGAAAGGGCCCCAATGCGCGTAGCTGAACGACCAGGGGAAGTATCTCATGGGATGACTAGTTCATCCCCTAATAGTGTGATATCATGCATACAGTCCACTAAGAACAATCCTCATATCGATAAATACGAGTTTTTAGTTGTTGTCCCCCTAGGGCTGCTACCTTCCATGGCCATGCAACATATCCTGCCATTAATGCTTAATACAAACCATTTTGAATTGACCAACTAATCCATTTACCATTTTATTAACCAAGTCCAATATTAGTGGTATCGTCAAACCACCCCTTACTTGAAAGTATTATTCATAGCCAAACCATTTAGGTTAATTAAACTTTCAAGTACCCTTCCATATACCATATTAAAACACTTGGGAGATTTTCATGTTCCCCACATAAATCCCTTAAAATCTCATGGCAGGGATACGGTTGACCTGTACGAGTCATACCCACTAAATACAATCGGTACCCACCACTCGTATCTAAGCTTCAACCCTTGGATCAAACACTATCTAGTATACGACTCATCCAACCAGCCATAAACACAATAGATGATCCATATCCATAACCCGTATCCCTGGCAGGATGAAATATCAGGAGGATCAAACACTGCCAACTATACGAGTCCTCGATATGTCTCATACTAACCCATACGACTTATATCCCTAAGTCGTACACATTCTAGTTACCAAAACCATCCAGCTAAATAACACTAGTCAGCATACGACAGGACCAAACCATTCATACCCTAACATATAGCTCATACCATGAGTCAAATTGGTTCTAAAAAATGAAAATTCCAAGAAATTTTGCAAGGGTGAAAACCCAGGATGTTTTAGTCTCCCCCACTAGGAACATTCGACACATAATGATAGGTAATGTAGGGGTAACCACACACAGAGTAAGTTAAATTGTCAAACATCCTTTTAATAAAGTTTGAAAATGTAATACCTCATATTTTTCAAGATTAACTTAACTCTCAGTTCATGAGTTATCCAAAATAAAATTTTTGAAATGCTCAGTATTTTTTAGTTTAGAGCTTACCATTATGTAGAAAATTGAATTAGCTTTCTAACGATATAAAATTCACTTAAGTCAGATAATCGGGTAAGAAGTTCTGGCTATTTTAAGTTTCAATCGTTAAATACCATCATTCAGGCCAACAGCGCGTCATATAGTAAGACAAAATGGAAATTGTCAGTTTCCAATGATGTACCACGATACTGGTGCATCGCGCCAAAGTTCATTTTCACATTTGTTAATTTCCAGTCAGCCAATGCTATTGTACCATATCGTGCCAAGATTCCTCGTCCCATCCAGTGTTACAATGTAATTCCACCACATCACGCCACCAGCCACATTCCCATTTGTCATTTTCCAGTAGCTTGGTGCGATAGCGGCGCGTCGCACCAGTGGACAAAATTAGGTTTTTTAGTATGAATTTTTAAGTCATTCTCAGGGGTAAATGGGTAGTTTTCACTGCCCTAATGAGTCTAAACACGAAATTTACCCCTAAATAACCCATTATCTCATCATTTATTCACCTTATTAAAAGTTTAAGTCATTCTCTCTAAAAAGGGGATAAACCCTAGCTTCAAAAAAATAAGAGCAAAAATCAAGAGTCTTTCCAAGAACCTTTAAGAATTAACAATCTAAGGTATGTTAGGTGTTTATCTATGGGCTCCTTTCACCCATAGAGTCCACGAATCCGTTTTCAAATAAAGATTGTTGAATTATGAACTTGCATACTTGAATTGAATTCATGTTCATGTTATTGTTGGATTTTAGTCCATGATTAAATTACATGTTTTTATGAAATAAATCATTGTATGTGTTGAATTACATGATCTTCATGATAAACCCTTCAATTTAAAAGTTGATTTATTTAGCCATGATAACTATATGTTTTGATTATTGTATAACCTAAGCATGCTCCCCATGTGTTTGATAAAATGCCTATGTCAACTAGATAGTGCCATTATAGCATGATAACATGTATTCCCCATTCATGCATAAGTAGATGCATTACAAGTGTTTGATTAAATGCCTCTAGGAGAGAACTATGGACAAGTATATATTGTTATGATTTTCAATAGCATATTATGCTTTACTTTCATTCCATCGAGTCTTGGCGGTATTTAAAACCTGATAATTTAGTAGTGTGCCTAGAGCCAGTGTCAGTTATAAAATCTCAGTCATGTCATGATCAGTAGTACTCTTGGTCAATTATAGAACTCAGTCAGTTACCGAACACAGGAAAACTCAGTAAGCTCAATATCAGTCTTGTCTAGTTCAGTACACTCAGTTCAATGTCTTTCAGTTGGAAGTAGAATTCAACACCGAGTGAACCCAAGGATGCGGGATCACCTGCCAGTAGAGGGTGTGGCCCTTAGAAGCAATCCTTGAATTACATAACTATGTAGCCAGCATAGGTTGAGACATCAAACCTACAAGTTGATGGTTGATGAGGTGTTTTAACATGCCATATGAGTGTTCCACCTTACTCATTAGAGTACCTGTCAGATGAGGGTAACTCTTTAGTGTCTTTACCCATGGCACGGTGCTGGCAACCTTCCAACCGGGGTTACAGGTTGGACCTCAACTTAGTTATCTTATTTGGGGTATGTTGGTTAGATAATTACCTCCCACAGTCTTTGTTTCAGTCTTCAGAATAGAACTTAATTAAGTTCTACAGTATCAATACTATCAGATACAGTCAACCAGTATCAGCAAATTAGTTATCAGTAACTTCAAATATCAGTTACTCAGTATCACAATTCAGGTCTTATCTTGAGACAAGTTTAGTCACAGTATTTATTTATATACACATTAGTGCATAATCAGTATTTACAGAAGGATCAGTTATCCATGTACTCTTATGTTCAATTACTCTATATCATACAGTCAGTTATTGTTCATGCATACGAACCCTTGCATTCAGCCTTACCTCATCTAGCATACTAGTACATTCCACGTACTAATGCATACTATTTCTTTGCGCTATGATGTCTCATATCATAGGTTAGGACGCTCAAGTTCCCGACCGGACATAGATAGATTCAGAATCAGCCAACAACAGTATATTTGCATTAAGTCCTCATCATTTGAGGATTTTCTTTTATTTCATTATTTCAATAGACTCAGTATTTCAGTAGATGGAGTTAGTTGGGGATTGTCCCATCAAATCCACTTTCAAACAGTTTCAATTAGAGGATTTTCATACTAATTTTTAGACAGTGTTCAGTTTTACAAATTGTTATTTCAGTTGATGCATTTTATCAGTAATTACAGATTTTGAACCTTATGACGTTTCAACATTTTTTTTCGTATTTATTATAGCATCATGTTTCAGTGCTCACAGCAGATATCAGTCATGGGTTAGGTTGTGGTCCTTCAGGGTTGTAAGCGCCATGTAGCATCCGAGGTACAGACTTGGGGAATTACAGAAAACAAAGAGGCAAATATCTTAATTTTACCTTTAACAACTCAGAGAATAATGATGTGTTAGTGACATACCTTCCACACGAATCCCAGGAGCAGAAAACAAATGTGGATACCTGGACTTTGTCTTTTTTCGCTTCCTAAGTAGCTTCTTCCACCTTATGGTTCAGCCATAGCACTTTAACCGAAGCCACATCCTTGGTCCATAATCGATGAACTTGCCTATCTAATATCTCAACCTGGATTTCTTCATTAGACAAGCAATCCAAAATACCTAATCCTTCCAAAGGAAAAAACAAAGAAGGATCAACAATGCACTTCCTCAACAAAGAAACATGAAAGACCGGATGAACCAAACTTAAGCTAGATGGAAACTCCAACTCATTAGAAATATTTCTCGCCTTCCACAAAATCTTATAAGGGCCAACATACCGAGGACTGAGTTTCCCTTTATTGCCAAACTGCACCAATTCTTTCATAGGAGAAACCTTAAGGAACACCCTATCCCCGACCTCACACTCCTAGTCTCTATACCCAATATCTGAATAGGACATTTGGTGACTTTGGGTCACTTTAAGACTATCCCAAATCACCTTGAACTTCTCCATCTCTTGATAATCCAAATCTCGACCAAATATGTCTACCTCCCAAGCTCAAATAATCTAATAGGAGTCTATACCTCCTACCATACAAAGCCTCTAATAGAGCCATACCAATACTTGAATGATAGCTATTGTTGTAAGAAAACAACACTAAAGTAGATGCTCAACCCAATTGCAACCATAGTCTATCACACAGGCCCGAAGCATATCCTCTAATGGCTGAATAGTTCTCTCTACTTGCCAATCTTACTATGGATGAAAAGCAGTACTTAGACTAACCTTAGTTCCCAAATATTTCTTGAAAGACCGTAAAAAATGAGACATAAACAACATACCACTATCAGAAATAATCAAAATCAGCACCCCATACAGCTTCACAATTTCCTGAAGATGCAACTTCACATTATCATCCGATGAAAAGGTAGTTTACACTGGTAAGAAGTGAGAAAATTTAGTCATCCCATCGACGATGACCTAAATGGAATCATACTGATTCTGAGACCAAGGAAGACCGGTGACGAAGTCCATATTTATCACTTCCCACATCCATTCGGGCAAATCAATATCACGATGCAATTCTCCTGGCCACATGTGCTCAACCTTTACCTATTGACACATCATATATTTGGCCACAAAATCTTCCACATCACTCTTGATACCATTCTACCTATAGATCTCCTTGAGATCTTGATACATCTTTGTTGAGATGGGATGAACAACATAGTGCAAATTATGGGCCTCAGCCAAAAGCCTTTGCTAAAACCCATCGACCTTAGGAAAACACAACATCCCTTGGTACCGTAAAATACCATCACTGCTGATATAAAACACCACTACCTTTTGCCCACCATGTCACTCTTGATTTTCATCAAGACGAGATCAAATACTTGATTTTCCTTTATCTCCGAACAAAGAGACTATCGAAACACTTCTTGCACCATCACACTTCCATCCTTGGAGTCTAAACAGCAAACCCCATGATCGGCCAAGCGGTGAATATCCTTTACCAATTCTCACTTTTATTCCTCTACATGAGAAAAACATCCCACAGTCAACCTACTAAGAGCATTAAAAATCACATTAGCCTTACCTAGGTGGCAGTGAAGTCTTATATCATAGTCCTTGAGAAGATCAAGCCTTCTCTTCTTCCTGAGATTAAGAAAATTCTGGGTGAACACGTACTAAAGACTCTTATGATCACAAAAGATATCCAGGTGAACACCATACAAATAATGTCACCATATTATCAAAGCGGATATAACCACCAACAACTCCAAATCATGAGAAGGATAATTCCTCTAATGTACCATCAACTTCCTAGAAGCATAAGGAAATCACCTTCCCATATTGCATCAACACACAACAAAGACCTACCTGAGATACATCACAATAAACAACAAACCTATCATTTCCCTCTTAAAAGGTCAGGATTGTAGCTGAAATCAGCTTATTCTTTGACTTTTCAAAACTCCCTTCATAAGCATCCAACCAAGAAAACTTAACCTTCTTCTGAGTCAACTTAGTCAAAGAAGTTGCTATCGACCAAAAACTTTCCACAAACCGCCTATAATACTTGGCTAAACCCAAGAAGCTTTAGATATTAGATAGAGTTGTGGGCCTAGGCCATCTCTTCACCACAACAACCTTTTTTGGATCCGCCATGATCCCTTCATAAGAAATATATGACTCAAGAAGGTCACAACATTCAACTACCTTATTCAACTACCTGTAGTCAATGCACATCCAAAAAAACCATCCTTCTTGCATACAAACAACACCGGTGTACCCTAAGGAGATACACTAGGAGGAATAAACCTATTATCTAAAAGATCTATCAGTTTCTCCTTAAGTTCCCTCAACTCACTCAAAGCCATTCTATACGGAGGAATAGAAATTGGACGAGTGTCCGGAAGCAAATTAATACCAAACTCTATTTCCCTATCCGGAGGAACACCAGGAAGATCATTCGGAAAAACCTCTGGAAACTCTATTAAACACTAAAATCTTTAACCCAGACCAAGTGCTAAAGACAACCTTTGGAGTTTTACCTTCGAGATCTAAGATAGGAAATAAACCTCCCCCTAATAGCTAAAGAAACACACTCTCAGTCTACAACCAGTTCACCAGGGAACCTCAAGATAACCCTATGAGTTCGACAATCCAAAGACGCGTAACAAGAGTGTAACAAGTCCATACCTAGTATAACATCAAAATCTACCATATTAACGTTAAACAAATCTACCAAGGTCTTCCTACAACTAAAGATACCACCCCCTATAGACTCTCCTAGCAATAATTGAGTCACCTACTTGGGTAGAAACATAAAAAGGATCTGAAATAACTTTTGGATCGAAATGAAATAACACAGCCACATAAGGAGTCATATAAGAAAGAGTAGACCCTGAATCAAGCAAACAATATACATCATGAGAAAAAAATTATAATGTACCAGTAATGACAATAGGTGATGCCTCGAATTCCTATTAGAATGCTAAATCACATAACCTATTATGCCTTAAACTCAGACCAGGAGCAGTAACAAAAGTAGATGCAACACCAATAGGTGTAGGAGCAGAAGATAAAGACTCAAGAATCTTATTTTCCCTTGTAGAAACCTTACAAACTGAAAAATCCCTGAGCTGATGGCTTTCATATCAATACTTGAAGCATTTGTCCCTTCCTTCTTCACATTAACCTCGATGAGGATTACCACAAAATTATAAAATAGGACATGAAGAAATTGACTGACCTTAACTCGCCAATGATTGGGCAACCTGCACCTGAGAATTGTCACCACCTTGATGACGCCTATCTTCCGACTGGTAAGAAGAACTAGTAGAAAAGGAGAAAGAACTCCCCTACTTCTTTTCCTACCACTTGCTACTATCTCTATGAACCTGAGACTAAGCACCTCTCTAGGCTAAAAAACTATTTCTCTTTCCCTACCTTTCCCTAAACTCTGCCTGTCTCCTCTTCTCATCCTCAAACTATGGCATATGAACAGTTAACATGGATATACCCATATTATTAATCAGAAAGTTAGACTTTCTCTCCAAAATAAAATCTCTATTCAACGCAGAAGTGAACTTTTTCATTCTCAACCTCATATAATCCATAAAGTCGGAAGCATACCTTGATAGCTGATGTAACTTCATAGCATATTTCTTCACTGACATCCTCTCCTACCTGAGGTTTAGAAACTCCTCTATATTAGCTTCCCTAAACTATTTGGGATAGAATCGATCCAAAAAGGCATCAGAAATATCTTACCACTACCCTTTATCTTCCAAATCACCTCTATCCCTATCCTTCTCCTCATACTATTGATAAGCAACATTCTTAAGCTGATGACCTACAAAGTTAACCCCTCTCTACATTAGTAGCCTGTATCTCCCAAAAGATTATTTATATCTCATATAAGAATCCCTGTGGACCCTCTTCCACCTTCACTCTAGTAAAAGTAAGAGTACCTATTTTTATAAATTTACCAACCTTTGTGGCCTCAGTAGACAAATCACCAGTCGTACTCTGCTCATCCTAAGTAGCAACCAGTTGGTTAATAACATGAATAGACTAATGAAATTCTGCATTTGTCACGTTGCCCTGGGTGACTTGAGAAGAACTAGTCTGAATATGAGAAACTCCAACACTATCAAGAACAGGACAATTAGATCAAAGATGTACTCCAAATGTAGGACGTACCTCTTCAGCATTATCCTAGATGGGATGGAAGTATTTTTTTGTGTTTTATATCTAGGAGGCATGATTTAAAAGACGAGCAAATAAGGATTAGATAAGATTCCAGGATTGAGAACTCAAGCTTTAAGATAAAATTCTAAGAAAGCAAAACATTTCTAAATATCTTGCACCTCTCTCTTTTGAGTGTGGCATGTTTCAAACCCCTAAAAGTAACTCTACTTTATACAGCATTATAGACTTCCTAGTTGAGCATGAACCTAGGCTCTGATACTAACTTGACATGACCCAACCCTCGAGCCTTGTCGTAATGGGCGTCCAAAGTCCAACTAAGACTAGGGACCGCCCCCTTATTACCCAACCAAAACACCTATATCCAACCTTAGATAGACTGAATATCGAGCATATAACAAGATAGCATAAATGTTCTTATTAAGACTCTAGGGTAGGGTCAGACGATCCAACCAAGTCCACCAATACCACGCCAACCACCCAACCATATCGACCAAACTATAGGTCATAAACCAGGCCTTAACCCAAAAAAATATAAAAACATAATATGATAATCAATCCAAAAATGTAATCTGACGGAATATAAAGAAATCTTGTGATATAGTGTTATCCCACCAGCATATTCAAAGGCCAAGACTAACACTAATAATTATCCCATCTATTCTAACCCCCAGAAGTACCCCAAAGCCTCTCTCAAAAAGAGAAAATAAATCTTGTTGGGATATTTCCCCAAACATGGCCAAACCTAATACCCAAATAAAATCAAAATGCCTAACAATATCCAAAACATAAAATGATGCCTTTTGAAAGGATGGAACCTCACCAATTCAGTCTAAATGTTGTCCCCGAGTCTGTCACTATATAGGAGTTGAATGGCCAGTTCCTACATACCTTGGGTGTACAACCGCCAAAAGACGGGTTAGCGAGTGACCACTAGCATGAATTTCTTGATAAAGATAAGATAATGCTAGTTATAAAAAAAAAAAAGTAAAACCATCCATAATGTATACGACCATACATATTTAAGTGCATGGAAAGGGGATCCAGGTTTAGCATGCATTTAAAACTTTTACCTAGGTTGTGTAGCTTGGTCGTCCTAAACTACCCATGGGCTATATGGGTTCAGCTCCCCCTTCTGAAAGGGCCCTAGTGCGTGTAGTGGCATGACTAAGGAAGTATCCCATAGGATGGATAGCACATCCCCCAATAGTGTGATATCATGCACATGTTCCACTAAGACCAATCCTCATATCAATAAATACAAGTTTCTATGTTTGGTCCCCCAGCGACTTCCACCTTTTACGACTTTGGCACGTGTCCCACCATTAATGCCCATTTAAAACTATTTCTAAATAATCACCCAATCCATTTAATTTTTTATTAACCAAACGCCAATATTAGTGGTATCATCATACCACCCCATAATTGCAAGTAAAATCCATAGCCAAACCATTTAGGTTAAGGAGAGTTTCAAATGCCTATCCATATGCCATATTAAACCATTTAGGGGACTTCCATGTTCCCTTCAAGAATAACAATTTAGCCATTAGCCTTTTCAAACCATTTAAACTATGCATCATTCCTTTACATAGTTTAAAACTTGCCAGAGTTCCATTAATAGAAGTCAATGCAATAAACATATCTTTATAAGCATTTTATCAAAAACATTATAGGCATAATATAACCAAAACCAATTCCATAGACCATTAAACCATTACCATAAAATCCAATTGTCCAAATCCCCCATTAATGCATATAAATAGATAATTAAAACTGTGGGAAACCATAACCAGGCATTTAATATCAAAACCCTTAAATAATAGTTAAAAACTAAGTCAGAAATAGAAAACAATGAAATTAATAATATAAATAATGCCTTTCATTAAAATTACAATAAGGGAAGGGAATCATGCTTTACACTAAAGAATTGATTGAAAAAATTCACCAATATAAGCCCCAACACAATCCTCAAGATGAAATCCTAGCTTTCTTGCCCCAAAAACTCTTGAGAGAATTATTTAGTGTTTAGGATAGTTTCTAAGTGTTAATGAATAGAATAATAGGTTAACCAACCTCCAAAGGGTATTAGAAGTCATGTGTCCAAATTAGGTTAAGTAGGAAAATGTCCAGAATACCCCCACTTAAATCCCTTTAAAACTCATTGCTGGGATACGATAGATCCATAAAAGTCATACCCTCTCACGATGATTATTACCCACTACTCGTATCTAAGACTCAACTCTTGAATCAAATACTTTCTAGTATATGGCTCATTCAACCACGTTGTAACCATAACATACGATCAGTATCCTCAACCCGTATCCCTGGCAGGATGAAATACCAGTAGGATCACACACTGCCCACCATACTAGTCCCTGGTATGACTCGTACCAACCCCTACGACTCATATAACTAAGTCATACCCATTCAAGTAACCAAAAATATACCAGCAACTAACACTGGTCAGCATACAATAGGACCATACCACTAGTACCCCAATATATGGCTCATACCATGAGTTATATTGGGTTCAAAGAATCGAAATTCCAGGAAATTTTATAATGGTTAAAACCCAGAATATTTTAGTAGCCTGAGCTAAACCAGAACCAATAGATTTGGCTGATCGAGAATAACCAACACATTTGGAATGACCAAATGAAGCACAGCTCAAAGACTGACCACTGCTCTGACAGAGAGATCACTAACACTAGACTAACCTTCATTAGTAATCTTTAAAGCTACCTGAACAGGTCGACTATGCAAACTCTTCAGGTTCATAGGATGGACACATAGGATATCTACCACAAAAATAGCAAACACTGAATCTAAGGATACTATGGCTCCTATGAAACTACCCTAAAGTCTAGGCCTCTTATTGCTTCCCCCACGATCATCATGATGCATCTCCTCCATAAGATAACAATGTTTAAAGACCTCAAAAAAAGATGTACTCATAGTAACAAAACATAAAGTAGACATACAATGAGTAAGTCTCAACCCTCTGACAAAGCAACAAACTGTCTCATACTCAGTATCTACAGAAGAACTTACATGCCTATCCAACAACTAAAAATAATCCTCATACTCTGTAATATTCATAGAGCCCTAACCCAATCTAGAGTACTGATTCCTCTAACAATCCTTAAGGATTTGAGATATATACTTCTTAAAGAACATCTCAAGAAACTGAGCCTATGTTAAAAGAAAAGATCAAGATTGTCTAGAATCCATATAACCTCACCATAAATGTTGAGCAGACAAGTCTAGCTAAAATATGGTGTAATCCACACAATAAGTCTCAACAAAGCCCAAATTTCTTTGTCTATCCTCCTAAGCAATTAAAAACTCATACACATCCTTTCCTAGAGCACTATAAACCCTAGGTGAAGCCAATCTTAGTAATCTACAAAATATATTCTACTCCTTGGAAGATATAGTAGGTTTGGAAACTACTGGCTAAGAAACTACCAACTGAGCAACCACTAGAATAGAAGGAACCTCAACTTTGGGAGCTATAGGTACAAGTCGTGCCCCTGTCTCTGCACCACTCTGATCCAAAGACTATGAAAAATAAGATGACATACCACAAAATAACCCCTAAATCTTAACTATAGCATCTCTGAGCAGTATAAAAGAAATAAACCCTGGTGGAGCCTAGGATGGTCCCTGGCCCACTGCTGGATTAGGCTAAAGAATCTCTAGCTCAATAGCAAGAATAGGTTAAGGTGGAGGACTCTAGTACTGTACCCTAACTGGGGACACATATTAAAGTTTTCCATGACCTTTGGGTTATCAATGAATAGGAGTAGGACTCTTAGTATCATTTTCGAGGTACTCTTCATGTGTAGCGATAGCACAGATCCTAGCCATCCATGAAAGAATAAAATCAAAGAAATATTCTATAATCAAACTTAAACTCTTAGAACAATATTAGTGAAAAAAGTGAAAAACTCCTGAGAATTTACCATAGCCTCTGGAAGATAGGAATCAAATGTCATCGTTATGTTCTACAGTCTCAACGATTATAACATGTATGCGTAGGCTATATGGGCCCCAACTCTCACCTCCTAGTCAATCCCCAAAGCGTGTAGCCATACGAACAGGAGAAGAATCTCATATATATGCACGGAGGACTTTAACCTCCCAATCATATGCTAAGGTGAGTTAAGCATATGATTATGTAATAATTTATGGGGAACTCTAACCTACCTAATAATGTAACAATAACAAAGGAGACTCGAACCTCCCTGGTCACTTTGAACATCATGTCAGAAAATGCGGTGATCAATCACTCGAAACTCTACTTTCACGACTAAACTACACAACCTTTATTAGAGCCTAATTAAAAAAAGTATCACACACATTCTCATTCATTGAACCACTTTCCACATTACGACATACATTGTTGGTATCTCATAACAACTATACTAGCAAGGTAATAACAATATGCCAAAACAATTTCAATTAACTTGGGGAGAATAACTCCCATTGTTCATTAATAAAGTTTGGGGGGAACACCGTCTCCTTTTGTTTATTAAATTACACCATTATATTTGAAATACCTCTTTATTTGGTGCAATAGTTCAACACTATTCAATTTTACAATTTTTTACAGTTCTCAAAATTAAAAACTGATTTCACATTATAGGGTTAGCATCATAACCACTTCAAAAGTTAAAAGTTTGGGAAAATTGCAATTCCCTAGTTAATTCACCGTAGCCTTGCACCCACACGTTCAAAATAATAATTAAAGTATGAAAATCATATATATCCTAAGAGTAAAATTGTTCAATTCATAAGAATTCAAAAACCCCAATCTTTGTTTCAAAACGATCAAAAACATCTCGTGATCTATACCTTAAAATGCATGCCTTTAATATATTAACAATGAGGGAAGAGAAATATTCCTTAACCACCATGAAATTTGGAGAGAAATAGACCCTTGAGCCATTAGATAACCAACTTGATGAATCTCTAGCTTGACTAGCTTGAGGGAATTTAGAGAACCTTTTTGAGTGTTTAAGAAGTTACATAGATTGGTTCTAAGTACTAATGATACCCTAAAGGGGTTATAAAATATTTTTTTTAATTTTGGATAAGGAGGTAAATGTCAAGAATGCCCTTAACATAAAAGTTAAAAATGTGTCACCCTTGACTACGGGTCAATAAATGACTCATAGCCACTCCTTATGACTTATCTCCACGAGTCGTAACCCAGACAGTCTTGAGGACCCCTATATATTTTTTACCCTATGACTCACGGGTACAACTTGTAGTGAGACCTACAACTCATAAGGTCTAGTCCTAGTGATGAGTAGTGATTTTACCACCTTTTCTCACTAAATATTCGTGCACACTACCTTAATTTGAATGTTTAAATGAGACATATTTCTGAGTAAATTCACTAATATATACTCATTGCAAGCATAAATTTGAAGAGATCAAAAGATGTTGAATGGATCTTAAAATGCTAAAAAAGGGAGCAAGGAAGAGTGCAGCTTAAGACCTGGACCATATCTTCCTTAATTACCGCGACCGTGGTACTCAATTTGTGGTCATGGTCAGTTAAGATGGTTAGCACAATGTGGTAGCAATCAAACTTGCATGATTGTAGTTCAGCAGGATTATGCCTCACGGAAGTTTTGTAAAACTAGATGGACAAATCTCAAATCATATATATATAAAAGCCCTTTCTTCATTAGGTAATGCTTACCTCATAGCTATTTTTGAATTGAAATATAGAAACCCTATCTGGAAAAGTGTGTAACTATTCTTGGAGGGTTAATTTCTTAGTAATTTTGTGAAGAATGAATGTTTTGTATAATCCCCATGATATATGTTTTCTTACTTTTATCATGAGTCGCTAAGTAATTTAGTCTTGGGACTATGTTAAACAAAAGTGTAATTGTGTGTGGGTGTTGTTGTGTTTGCATAATTTTTAGCTGTTAAGTATGGATTCCACCATTGATTGTTTAATGAGTTGGAATTTTATGGGTGAACACACCAAATCTCCAAATAGGTTTGATGGGTGAAAATCCCAAACTCTAAAAACCCATTGTCATCCTTGAAAGAGGCATGAAGGTGAAATTGAGGTAACCCATAACATTCTTGAAAGAGGGTTATAGGGGGACAAAGTAATGGTGGACAATTAAGTGCATGGTTTAATACCTTTTGCAATCTTAGAAGTAAGTATGATTAAAGTGTAAACCATGTCAAAAGCATCATCCTAGAACTAGGGATGCTTGATTAATGTTTTGGGTGATTACGAATTGGACACTTGTTAGGTGCTCGAAAGAGCCAATGGGTGGAATCATTGTAGTTTTAATGAAATATTGACTACAATGACTTTCGACCTAGCCTATCATTTGATCAAAAATAAACTTTATTCTAAGCTATCATCAACCCACACGCTTTACCTTTAGGTAGACATAATCCCAAGACCCTCTTTATTTATGATTTTAAATCAAAAGTGTCATATTCGTGCATTTGTAGTCAAAATCATTACAAACCAATCCCTCTTTTTATTTTACATGTCTTGTTTATTAGAATTCCTGGTAACCTTTTAGTGATTACAGCACCCATAAGACTCAAAATTTAGAATTCGCTCTTTGTGGATTGAACCCCAACTTGAGTTGGGTTATTGAAAACGACTGCCTTAGCCCCCAAATATGGGAGTGGGTTTAGTGTTACCAAAATGGCACCATTAATGGGGAGTGGAATATTAATTTCACTTATGTGGTATGATCTTTACTTAGGAATACCCAGGGGTATAATTTACTTTATTTGTTATTTTTGATCCTTTGTAGACAATTGAAGTGTTAACGAAACAATGAGAGATAGCGCATGCAATATGGGCCCCTTTGGCGCCCCTATAGAAGATGAGGGCTGACTAAATAAAGTGGGACAAACAAATGTGATTTGTATTCCACAAACTAATGAGAAAAAAGTTTTCCATGTGACTAGCGTTATACTTCACATGTTGCAAATGAAATGATTGTATGGGGGTCAAGCCTCTGTTGACCCAAATGACCATTTGAAGAATTTTATGTAAGTGTGTGCATTGTTCAATATAGCACACATTACTCAAGAATCCATTTGGTTTAACCTTTTCACATTATCACTAATAGGAGAGGCGATTTTATGGCTCCTTTAATTTCCACCCGACTCAATTATATCTTGGGATGAGCTTACTGTGGTGTTTCTAGATAGATAATTTCCACCATAAAAAATACTTTAAAGGAAGGACTTGAATGTGAATTTTTGACAAATGAATAGAGAGCCATTGTTTGAAGTTTGGGAGAGGTTTAATGGTAAGCTAGCTTAACGCCCATATTATGAAGTCCCAGATAAGATGCTTCTTGAGATATTTTACTATTCTCTTGATCCATTAAACAAAATGGTGGTGGATAATGCGGCAGACAGTTTCCTAGTGAAGTTCCAACAACATGCACCCTTTCTATTGATTGGAGAAATGTCAAAGCAAAATTGGGGTTGGCATACTCTAGATATTGAAGCTCCAAAGATCCCTTCTAATACCTCCATGGTTGATAATGAACAAATAAGGTGGAATCAAGAAAAGGAGGAGAACTTGGGAAAAATGATGCCCCAACTTTAACTCTTGACAAAGTATGTTATGGGTGCACACACAAAAGCGTAAAAGACATTGCATCAAAGTTGTATGAAGATGATGAAGAATCAAAGAAGTTTGATGAGGAAATCTGATATTTGGCTAACTACTCAGGGGGTTCCCACACCACCTATCAAAGGTAAGGAGGGAATCAAGGTTGGATGGATTGTGACTGGAATAGAGATGGGAGAAATAGGGAATAGGATTATGACCATTATGTTTCTTCTCATGATCTAGTTAAAGCCAAAGAGTCAAATATTGTCGACCCTAAAAAATTCAGGATCAAGGATGTATTGACAAGGATCTTGATTAAAGTAGAAGGTACGAACAAAATGGTCCATGATTTGAAAGGTGATTTTTCTCAACTTTCCCAAACCATAGTATCTCACTTTGCCTCTATTAAGAAATTGGAAACCCAAGTTAGGCAAATCTCCATGCCAATAAATACTAGGCCTAGTGGTTGACTCCCTAGTGACATAATTTCTAATCCAAAGAATGATGCCTAAGTTTTACCAATTGTCACACGAAGTGGAAAGACCCTTAATGAACCCTCCAAAGGAGACTTGATTGAGAAAATTCCCAAAGTGAAAGAAAAAGAGGTGTTACCTCAAAGTAAAGAAGGAGATAATAAGAAGGAAACCAATAAAAGTGTCAAAGAAGTGGTTGAGATTAAAAAGCCTCAAAGTGAAGCAAGGACCACAATCCAAGTTTATCCCCATTCCCGCAATATATGCATAAAAAACTGGAGGTGACAAATTGAGAAAGTTCATGGAAAAACTTAGAAATCTATTGATAAACATCCTATTGCTTGAGGTGATGTAATAGATCTCGAGATACTTTAAGATAATGAAAAAGTTGATGTCCAAGAAGAAACTTGTTGAAGGTGGAACCATTAAGGTAACTCATGGGTGTAGTTCTATCATGGATAGTACGGTTGTGGAAAAAAAATACTACCCATGAGCCTTTACGTTCCCTTGCATAATTGGGATGCATGTGTTTGCAAATGCCATATGTTACCTTGGTGCAAGCATCAAATTAATACCTTTTGTCATCTACAAGAAGCTCAATTATATGCCCCTACACCGACCTCTATGCAACTTCTCATGGCACATCGATCCATCAAAAGGCCGGTGGAAATTTTGTTTGATGTCCTTGTTAAAGTGGAAAAGTTCATACTTCCAGAAGATTTTGTGGTGTTGGATTATGAAATGGACCAAGAGTTACCTATTATCCTTGGTTATCTTTTCTTGGCTACTGAGAGAGCCATTGTCAATCTAGAAATGGGAGAGATGAAATTTAGGGTTCATGAGGATGAACATCTTTCAAAATTTGCAAGTCAAAGAAATAAACCATGAAGCTTCAAGTAGTATCCATATTGGATATTAAGAATGAGAAGATGAATGAGGAGGTGTTTGAAAACCCACCTTGAGAATGAAGAAAGGAAGAAATGCCATGATGATAACTAAGGCACTAGATAGGAGGCAACCCAGCAATTCCACGAGAGTGGATTAAATCCTTTATGTTATGTTTTATTAAGATAGATGTTATATTCTGGTTTTGAATAACCCATGCATTTTTGGCACTATAGAGGGCATTGGATGAGCTTGAAAAGGTAAAAGTATGTTATTATACATTAAAAATTGAATTGGGGAAAATAGGGGAGCAGAAATGCTCACAATTAATGTGATCATGGGTGTCTGCAATAGCGGTCACCTGACCGCGATCGCAGCCACTTCAGTCATTTAATCCCTTATTTTCCTCACACTCCCATTAAAGTCTGTACTCTCTAATTCAGGCTAAATTCTTGCCAAGTTTGATAGCTCTCAAACAACATCTTTGCCCTATACGTGTCAAGAATCTGTGTTTTTATCTTTGAAAATGAGCCCTAGAATGCATGATTAAGTAAGGGAATAAAGTTTGGATTGTTATGACTTTCATATTATCGAAATTAGTATGGTGTGATGTTAGCTTCTTACATAAGGTGTGCACACAAGTGGGACATCTTGAATACCTAATAATGTGTGAGAAATATAGACAAACATGATGTGCATACCAAGTGTTTGACACTTTGCCTAAATGAACTTCCAATAAGGGTAACTTCTGTTTAAAGGGCCCAGTCAAAAACTTTCTAGCATTCTCATTTGTTATTCATGTATATCCATATCATAGATCATGCTAGTAACATAAACAAACTTTGAAGCAATCTGAACATAAGAAGCTGGCATGAAACATGCCTCAGGTATATTGACCGCGGTCAAATGACCTCGATTGCGGTAATGCAAATATGGTCATTGTTGATAATTGCGGTATCCGAGGCTAGTTTCCTGCCATGCTAAAAATCCCATACTTCAAATTTTTATCCTAGCACCATGGAGCACCCGTGCTACTGAGAATTAATGAATAAGGTAGTACAATATTCTTGTCAAAATGTCATTGACTTATATAAAGTGTGCCTAGTGCTTTCAGGACAACCTTATAGACAAGTATGATCATATCCAATTCATCGCACCCAGTGCTACACTCACTACTACTATGATCTGCCGAGGACAAAGCTACTTCTAGAAAGAGGAATTTTCTTATAAAATGTGCTGGAGAAGCTACCAATATTGTATGACAAACTTGAAGCCATAAGGTGGCAATGTTTCACCCAAGATCCATGCATTGAAAATGGACAATGGGTCCGCAAATTTTATGCTATTATTAGCGAAGTATCTTTTTTGAACCTGTTTAATATAACTGTTAAGATTCGGAGCAAACCTGTTAAAGTTGGGGCTAAACAAATCAATGATGTTTATGGGCTCAAATATGTACACATGGGTGAATTCAAAGAAAAAGGGTGTAAACTAAGTAGTTGGTTGGCGCTATGGCTATTGCCCGGAAAGGAATTCTTTTGGATGAAAAGTAAAAGCAATATCTCTATGAACGACTTCACTTCTGAGGCATGGATATGGTTACATATCATTTGTAGTTGACTTTCTCCTTGCAACCACATGACAAAAATCCCAAAATTGCATGCTCGAATGGTTTCTTGTATTCTAGATGGCATCCCACTGTATTTTGGTCAGCTCGTAGTCAATAAAATTGATCATTTCTAGAACCAAGGTGGTATATATCTCTTTTTCCCATCTTTGACTATTGAGCTTTGTAGGAAAGTGAGGGTGAGTATGCTGGTGATAAATGGGTGCATCCTATTTCCCCATCTACCCCTTGAGGATTCGAGGAGAGGGTGCACCCAACAAAAGCAAGAAAGGAAAGATTTACTTAAAAAAGATAGCATGCAATGAGCATGAGTCTCCTTGACCACTCACCATGGGACCTCATAAGGAGATGGGAGTAAATATTGTAACCATAAAAAAGCTTGTGTCTAATTTTCCCCAAGGACCGGAAAAGCCTTCCACCACCCATCATTCATATATTTCAAATGCCGATTATGAGAAGTATAAAGAGGACCAAAAAAATCAAGGCACTACCATTTATAATCATGAGAAAGCCTACTCCTCTTTGACGGAGTCATGCCTAGACCTCTGGATTGACCATGAAAATATGGTTACAATAGAAAAGAAGAGAGACGAGTTCTTTATCAATATGTGGAAAGGGGTGAAGGGTCTATGAAAGGTCCTAAAACCCTGAGATAAACTTCCTTCCTCTTGGGTGGAGAGTGATGATGATACCCCAGCCGAGTGGAATGATCTTGAGGAACATGGTGACGATGCACTATCCAAGAGTGAAAGCAGCCGTTTATGTAGTTACAGGGGGTACCGTTATCTCTTTTGTCCTTGATTATTTATGCAGTGGGGACACTGCTATCCATTTAGTTGGGGGTATCTCCTTATACATTTAATTTAGGTCTGTATTATTGATATTTCTGCTCTTTTGGATAAATTCTTAATTTTATTTGGGCTGTAATACTCGGGCTCTCTGATGGTGTCCATATTTGAATGGATTAGTTACTTTGTTCTTAGTTTTCTACTTAAGTTTAAGTTTTAATAGATGAGACTTTCCATCGTGATTGGGTTTCTAACTATAGGTGTAGGGGAATTCTTAGTACCCGTGGCATCAAGGCCATAAAATGCAAGGGAAGTCTGAGTACTTGTAGCATTGATGATTTGGGATTACATTCATATCTATTAGTGAAGTCTGAGTAACCATATGGGTGGTTTTCCTGTACTATAATTTGCAATGTGATACTATAGCTTGGATATTGGCATGATTAGCAAATTATGCGTAGTGAGGATACAAAATCAAACAACCCCATCCGTCCAAAAACTTAGCAAAATTCGAAGGCATGGACGTGAGAAAACTTGTGATAAAACTTTCCCTCTTTCTATGACTCCAAAAGATGACTTTAAAAAAATAGTTAATACTCCATCATTTTCTCGACCAGGTAGAACAATTGAACCTCCTTAACAACATTCGTATGCCATGTGTGTGAGTTTAATTGTCTTCATCTCATGTGTACTTGTACTATCTAGAACTTGCCTCATTAATCTTTCAAATCTAAATTTTTATTGTGCTTGGTTGGTAAAATGATCATAGGCCATCTTGTGATTTTGGAAGCCCACTTTAGCCTACAATGCCTCCTAATACATAGGAGTTCACTCTAGTCACCCTCTTTGAGCCATTGGACTTTTCTTTGGCAAATGCATTACAAGTCGTGACCCTCCTATTCATCCTATCTTCAACCCTATTATCCTTGAACTTAAGAATACAAATTAAGGTTAAAATACTAAGTTGGGGGTGATGAAAAGAGAAAAAAAATGTAGTTGAGCCACGATGTCATAAGAAAGTGCCTACAAGCTTAAGCAAGTAAGCATTTTTGTTTAAAGAAAGAGAAAATCCATTAAAAGAATGAAATGCATAAATTTTAAATGCATGCAAAAAGAGTGAAGAAAAAAGGAGAAGAGCATATGAGTAAAGCAAAAAAGGTAAAGTAGGCAAATTAGTTAAAGAAAAAGTAGTTTCCAGAATATCAATGCATAAAAGGATTATGATGTAGAAGTTCAAGAAGAGTTTAGCCTTATGGTTCCAAGTTAATAGTCTACCCTACCCTAAACCTACATTACAAGATCAAAAAGTCCTTTTGTGATTCCCAACCAAGTGTGTTCATTGTAGTGGTGATTGAAAATAGGGAAAAGCCTATGGCATGGTACTTGTTAACATGGAGAATTTCTTGAAAGAGTGAGTGTTTACACTTAAAATTCCTTGTTGCATGATTGGTAACTAGGTGTGTGAATTTTTCCATTCTTGTGAGAAGGCATGTGAACTAGTTGAGATGGGTGATTCTGTCATCTTCCATTCAATAAGATAAACGGAAGTATAGCATAATTGTAGTCAATATGTGAGTCATATATAGAGTGTTATTAGTTGTTAAATGGTTGCTACTCAAAGTATATTGCATACTTTACTATTCTATTTTATAATGAGGGGAGTCGTTAAAAGCCTATTTGCCCATGTGTGAAAAGATTTTGGTGGTAGCTATCAAGTTTAAGTCATCATGATCATTGGGTGATAGAATGAGGGCATACATATGAAATTGTCTCATATAAAGGGGTGGTGTTGCTTGAGGACAAACAAGGTCTTAAGTTGGGAGTGTTGATGAATGGTGATTTTACCACCTATTCTCACTAAACATTTGTGCACACTACCTTGTTTTGAATGAATAAATGAGACATATTAGTGAGTAAATGCACTAATATCTACTCATAGCAGGCCTAAAGTTGAAGAGATCAAAAGATGTGGAATGGAGCTTAAAATGTTAAAAATGGAGCAAGGAAGAGTGCAGCTGAAGACTAGGACCATATCAGCCTCAGTTACCGCGATCGCGGTCCTCAGTCCGCAGTTGTGGTAAATAAAGATGGTCAGTAGAACACAATCACAGACATTAACCATGATCACCTAGCTATGGTCACAGTCAAACTTGCGCGATCGCGGTTCAGCAGGATTATGCCCCAGGGCAGTTTTGTAAAACTACATGGACGAATCCCAAATCATATATAGGCAAAAACCCTTTAATCTTTGGGTATTTCTTACATTATAGCTATTTTTGATTTGAATGTAAGAAACCTTACTTGGGAAAGTGTGTAACTATTCTTCAAGGCTTAATTTCATTGTAATTTTATAAAGAATGAATGTTTCAGATAATCCCCATGGTATATCTCTTTTTGCTTTCTTCATATGTAGCTAAGTAATTTAGTCATGGGATTATGTTGAACTAAAGTGTAATTGTGTGTGGGTGTTGTTGTTTTTGCATGATTTTTAGCGTTTGAGTATGGATTCCACCATTGCTTGGTTAATGAGTTGAAATTTGATGGGTTAAAACCCCATATCTCCAAATGGTTTTGATGGTTGAAAACCCCAAACTCTAAAAACCCTTTGTCATCCTTGAAAGAGGGATGAAGGTGAACTTGAGGTAACCCATAATATCCTTGAAAGAGGGTTATAGGATGACAAAGTAATGGTGGACAATTAAGTCTATGGTTTACTAAGTTTTGCAATATCAGAAATAAGTGTGATTAGAGTGTAAGACATGTCAAGAGCATCATCCTAGAAATAGGATGCTTGATTGAGGTTTTGAGTGATTTCGAATTGCACACGTGTTAGGTGTTCGAAAGAGCCAATGGGTGAAATCATTGTAGTTTTATTGAAAGATTGACTACAATGAATTTCAACCTAGCCTATCCTTTGATCAACAACAAAAATTGTTACAAACCAATCCCCCCACACGATTTACCATTAGGTAGACATAATCCCAAGACCCTCTCTATTTCTTACTTTATATAAAAAGTGTCATATTTGTGCATTGGTAGTCAAAAATTGTTACAAACTAATCCCCCCATTTTATTTTGCACGTCTTGTTTATTATCATTCTGGGTAACCTTTTTGTGATTAGAGCACCCATAAGACTCAAAATTTTTAATTCACTCCTTATGAATTCAACCCCAGCTTTTGTTGGTTTAATGACAACGACCGCCTCACCCCCCAAACATGGGAGTGATTTGAGCATTATCACCTAGTCTACACAGAACCCAATTGGTTAAACTCGTAACAAGTCCTTATGGCTCATGGTGAGACACTCGTACATATGAAACTTAGCCACTTAATTTCTGATTTTGTTATGATTCCATCCCAATGAATCATCATGAGTCTATTCAACCTGTACCCTTATGTCTTACCCAACACAGAAACTCAAACTCCCTCGCTGGACAACATTCCCTTAAGGTCACCTAACCCGTCAAGATATGTTACAACTCGCCAGATGAGTCGGTGCTAGGGGAGAATGCTTAGGACTCAAAAAATTTTCATACACTAAAAACCTGGGGCATTACATACTCCCCCCTTCAGATCATTCATCACCGAATAATAGGACAAGGAATTTTTTAGCAAGCTTTGACTTCCCATACCTCCACTCTTAACTTTAACAAAGATAGAAAACAAAGATATTAAGGAATACATATACCATCAGAACGATTATCCAAAATGGGAAACAAGAATGGAAACTTGGACTTCATATCCTCCCCGGCTTCCCAAGTAGTTTCCTCAACCTCTTGGTTTCTCCAAAGAACCATTGCCGAAGACACATCTTTCATCCATAACCAATGGATGTGATGATCTAAAATCTCAACCGAGACCTCCTCATAGGACAAGAAATATGAAATGCGCACCTTCCCCAATGTAAAAACCATCTATTGACAACCTGAACACTTCCTCAATATCAAAACATAAAACATTGGATGAAAAGAGCTCAAACTAGAAGGAAACTCTAATCCAAAGCAAACATTACAAACCTTCTTCAAAACCAAGTATAAACTAACATAATGGGGGCTGAGCTTCCACTTCTTACCAAATTGCATCACTCCCTTCATGGGAGACACCTTTAAGTACACCCAATCACCAACATTGAATTCTAACTCCCTGCGCCTCATATCTGCATAGGAGTTTTGGTGACTTTAGGTGGCCTTAAGTCTATCCTGAATCACCGTTACCTTCTCCATAGCTTGGTAAAAAAAATTAGGGCCAAACAACATATTTTCACAAAACTCAAACAACCCAATAGGAGATCTACACCTCCTACCATATAAGGCCTGAAATGGATCCATACCAATGTTGGAGTGATAAGTGTTATTGTAGGAAAATGGTCAACCCAACACCCCAAAAATAAAATACACAAGATTGAAGTATATGTTTCAAAAACTGAATTATCCTTTTCTTCTAGCTCATTCGTCTGCGAGTAGAAAGTTGTACTAATGGTAAGATTAGTCTCCAAACCTTACTGGAACGATCTCAAAAAATAAGATTAGCAATGATAGCCCCGATCAGATATGATGGAAACAAGAGTACCATGCAACTTCACACCTCCTCAATGAATAATTTGGCATAATCTTTAAATGAGAAATTAGTCCTCACTGGCATCTAAGTGAGTAGACATGGTTATTCTACCCACAATGATAAAAATTGAATCAAATTGCTGGAGAAAGCGCGGAAGGCTGATAGCAAAATCCATATTAACTATACCCCACTTCCTCACGGGTAGCTCAATCTCTTGACTTAATCCACTGGGCCTCAAGTGCTCTACCATCAATTATTGACACCCTATGCACTTAGCAAAAAAAAATTAGCCTCATCCCGCTCCATATTATTGCAAAAATAAATTTCCTTAAGATCATGGTACATTTTTATCTAACTAGGATGAATACTATAACCCGACTCATGAGCTTCAGCTAAAATTCTCCCTCAAAAACCATCAACATCAAGAATACACAATCTTGTTTGGTACCTCAAGATATGATCACCACTAATCTCGAAAACCATCACTGTCTGCCTTCCTACATCATTCTTGATTTGCATCAGAATAGGATCCAACACATGCTTCTAATTTATGTCCTTACCAAGGGATGACTTCCCCACCTCTTGAAAAGTCACGCCACAGACCTTAAAATCAATTAAACGAACACTAAGATATTCCAGATGGTGAATATACTTCACAAAATCCCACTTCTCCCCATCTACATGATACAAGATTCCTACGAACAACCAGCTACGAGTACCATCAACCACGTTAGCTTTACCTGGATTATAGTGGGAAACTCATATCATAGTACTTTAGCAACTCAAGCCACCTCTTTTGCCTGACTTTCAATTCTTTTTGGGTGAACACATATTTCAGGCTCTTATGATTAGAATAAATATCAACATGGAACCTATAAAAATGGTGCAGCCAGATCTTTAATGCAAACACCACAGCTAGTAATTTTAAATTATGGGTTGAATAATTATTCTTATGAACTTTTAACTGCTTAGAAGCCTATGAAACCACCTTGCCATGCTGCATCAACACATAACCTAGTCCCACTTAGGATGCATCACAATAGATACCACAACCATGAGTGTCTTCAGGCAGAGTAATGATTAGAGTCAAAGTCAACTTATCCTTCAGCTTCTCGAAACTACCCTTACAAGTATCACACTATAAGAATTTCACCTTTTTGTTAGTCAACTTGGTTAATAGGGCAATGATAGAAGAGAAACTCTCCACAATCTTTTCATAGTAATAAGATAAATCAAAGAAACTCTAAATATCGGTTGGAGTTGTAGGTCTTGGCCACTTCTTAACAACTGCAACCTTCTGGGATCCATCATGATCCCTTCACTAGAAAAAACATGACCTATATATGTCACAACATTCAACCAGAGCTCACACTTAGTGAAATTTTCATACAAATATGGATCCTTTAGGGCCTTCAACACAAGGCAAAGGTGATCAACCTAATCAACCTCACTTTTGGAATACACCAAAATATCATTGATAAAGACAATGACAAATAAGTCCAAGAAATAACTAGAAACTCTACTCATAAGATCCATAAAAGCGGCAGGGGTATTGTTCAAACCAAAGGAAATCACCAAACTAAAAAAATTACCATAACGCATTCAAAAAGATGTCTTAGGGATATTCTTCTCCATAATTTACAACTGATGGTACCCAAATAGAAGATCAATTTTGGAAAATAGCTTAGCACCCTAAAGTTGATCAAAGAGATCATCAATTCTCAAAAGCAGATACTTATTCTTCATGGTTACTTTATTCAGTTGGTGATAATCAATACATATTTGAAGGGAACTGGAGCACCCCAAGGAGACACACCAAGGAGAACAAAACCTTTGTCAAAAAGATATTTCAATGGCTTTTTGAGTTCCTTCAACTCAGTCGGAGCCATCTTATGAGTATAGATATAAATAGGATGAGTGTCCGAAAGAAGATCGATCCCAAAATCAGTTTCCCAATAAGGAAAAATACTAGGAAGATCATCAAGGAACATCTTAGAAAATTCATAAACCACAGGAAAAGTCTGTAAAAAAGGACCTTCGAATCTAGAATCTTTAACATGGACTAGGTGATAGAGGCACCCTTTAGAAACCTATTTTTAGGAGAAACACACTCATCTAGGAGGCCACCAACTAGGTGAATAAATGAATCGATAGGAGAAACTCAACATTAGATATATCAGCTCAAGGTACCTGATGAGGGATAAGGGGAACCGATGGAGCTCCCTTAGGGAAATCAGAAGTAGCAACCCTAGACCATGTCTGAACTCTTGGAGTTGGATTATCTTTGTCCACATTGTCCATAAATAGAACAGAAGAGTTACTGCGAGCATTAAATCTTCTGCCAGGCATAATTTGAAAAGCGAACATATAGGAATTAGAGAATATTCAATACATTAGAATCTATAGCTTGAAATAGAATAACAAGAAAGAAAAGTATAACTAATTTCCTTATAGCTTCTCCCTTCTAGGAATGGCACACAACACACCGAAAGACACTAAACCTAGGCTCTGATCCAATCTTTGTCAAGATCCAAACAAGGGCCTAGCCATGAAGGGAATCTCAAGTCCCATGTGGACGAGAGATCACCCCATAAATCTAGTTAAATCAACTAGTACACACCCCATTGTCAGATGAATTCCAAACATGAAAAAAAGATAGTGTATAATAGCTTAAGAAAAATTTAATGCGTGTCTATAACTAACGATCGAGATCGACCTACAAACTGATCAACACTTCCTAGTAACCACAATAGTCCAAAAAAAGACTTCTAGAAGTGATCCAAAATTAAATATCAATAACATCTTAGGAAAGGCCACCGACTATAGCCAAAAATAAGCCTAAACAGTCTGCGACATAAGATAACAAAAAATGAATTGTTGAATTCCAATGTATGGAATCTCTCCACTTTAATATCAACTCACGAGCTGATCCCTAATCCTAATCACTAAGAAAAATAAGTAGAAGCATAACCAATTCTTGCATTACATAGGCATACAATATTTCAAGATAGTTAGCGGTTAGAGCGCTTGCATAAAATAGAGGGATAATAAGGACATAATTCTTGATCAATAGTTTAATATCACTCAAAACAAATTAACTTAATGAACTACATATATATATACTTCTTATGTCAGGAAGTATATGGGCCCCAACTCTTATGGACTAGCACAAAAACTAATGTAGCTTAACTACCATAACATGTACCCACGGGCTATATGGACCCCAACTCTAACACCCTATTCAGGCCCCAATGCATGTAGCCATATGACTCGAACCTCCTAATCATATACGAAGGTGATTTAAGCACTCAAACATATAATTATTTTAGGGGACTCAAACCTACCCTATCATATAATAATGATGAGGGGAACTCAAACCTCCCTAGTCACTTTGACACCCGCATTAGTAAAGGTGGTTTCTAGTATCGGTCACTCGGACCTCCACTTTCACAACTCAGCTACACAACTTTTTTAGAGACCAATTAAAGTAAATGACACATTCCAATTCATTAAACCACATTGCACATTAATGCATACATTGTTAGTATCATCACACTAACTACACTTGCAAGGTAATAACAACATACCAGAATAATTTTTATTAAAATAGGGAAACATCTTCCTTTGTTCATTAATATAAGGTGGGGGAACACCGACTCCCTTTGTTCATTAAATTATACCATTCTATCTCAAATACCTAATTATATCATGCAATATTTCAAGACTTTATTAATTTTAAAATTTCCCACAATTTATCATATTAAAAAATCAATTTCACATTATAGGGTCGGGGTCATAATAACTTCAAAAGTCACAAGTTTGGGAAAATCACAATTCCCTAGTTTAATCACCGTACCTATGCACCCACATATTTAGAATGATAATTAAAGCATCAAAATCATATTTGTCCTATGAGAAACATTGTTTAATTCTTAAATATTTAAAATAAAAGCCTTTACCAAATTTATAATGAGGGAGGAGTAACATACCTTTCACACCATGAAATTTGGAGAAAAATAGATCCTTGAGCCCTTAGATGACCAACTTGATGAAACCCTAGCTTGATTTGCTTGAGGGAATTTAAAGAACCTTTTGGAGTCTTAGAGAAGTTAGATTGTTTTTGAATGGTAATGACACCCCAAGGGGGTTTTAAGACATGGGTTTTAATTTGGGTAAGGGGAAATGTCCAGAATGCCCTAACTATAAAATTGGTAAAAGTGTCGCCCTTGACTACAGGTAAATAGAGACTCATATCCACTCCTTATCACTCATCACCATGAGTCATAACCAAGATAGTCTCTAGGACTCCCACAGACTGTTGACCCTAGGACGTATGGGTACCACTTTTTATAAGACCCTATGACTCATATGGTCCTATTGTAGACAATATAGAACCCAATTAGGTAAACATAGGACATCACACAATTTTCACCCAATGACTAATAATAAGTCCTTATGGCTCATGGCGAGTCACTCGTACTCAGAGAGAGAACTTAGCAACTTAATTTTCAATTTAGTTAAAATTCCATTCCAATGACTCATCATGAGTCTTTATAACTCGTACCTTGAAGTCATACCCAAGGAAGAAACTCAATTGCTCCTCACTATACAAATTACTACTAAGTCCACCTGACCCGTTAAGTCAGGATATGACTCATCAGATGAGTCATTGCCAAGGAAGAAAGCTCAGGACTTAAAAAACTTTCAATGACTAAAAAACCAGGGTATTACACACACCCAAGACACCAAGGTAGTTTAAGGTTCCCCAACAACCACCTATGTAGATAAAGATAATAGAAAGTGAGAAAACATAGAAAAGATAATGACACAATTAGAACTCCTTATGAAGCATGTGATGGGTGCACATATAAAAATGTTAAATGCCATGGAATCCAAATGATATGATATAGAATAAGCCAAGAAGATAAATGAATAAATTATATATTTGGCAAACTACTATGTGGGTTATCATGTAGCATATCAGAGAAAAGGCGGGAACATGGTTGGACCGATTGTGAATGAGAAAACGAATAGGGTGATAGACATAGAGATCATGAATAGAAGGATAAGGAAATGGGTATCATAGGTATATTCCTCCATGAATGAATGAAAAGGAAAGATTCAAATCCCATGGATCCCAAAAAGTTCAAGGATAAGGATGTGCTTGCTAGAATCTTGATAAGAGTAAATGGGATGAACAAGATGGTCTGATAATTAAAAGCATACTTTTTTCAATTCAACCAAACACTTGTATCACGCACCACTTCAATCAAGTAATTGGATACTAGAATTGGCAAAATCTTAACTGCACTTAATGTTAGGTGCTAGGGTGGCCATCCTAGAGATACAACGGCAAAGTCGAAAAATTATTCTCAAGTCTTAGTGATTGTCACCCAGAGCGGTAAAGAACTTTGTATAGAAGAGGTTGAAGTCAAAGAAAAGTATTATGATAATATAGTGTACACAAATAAGAAGCATGTAGGTGAGTCTAATAATAAGGCTCCAAAGCCTCAAGAAGAAGATGAGGAAGAACCAATGGTAAATAAATAGATGGTTGGTTAGGAGAGATTTCCTAAGGTAGTTCAGGGACATGAAATTCAATGTGACCCATTTTATCAGATGAATATCCCTCATTTTTCCCATAAAGACTCAAAAAGAAAAAGGAAAATGTCAAATTCAAGAAGTTCTTTGCCAAGATTAGCAACCTTTTAATCATTATCCCATTGATAGAAGCCATTCAAGAAATTTCTAGATATTCTAAGCTATTGAAAAATTGATGTCCAAAAAGTGCCTTGTTGATGGTGAAACCATTGAAGTTACCCTTGGTAGTATTGCTATCATGACAAGTTCTATGGTGGAAATGAAAGAAGATCTGAGAGCCTTCACAATCCCTTGCACTATTGGGACTCATAAATTTAATAAGGCCTTATGTAACCTTGTTGAAAGCATCAATCTCATGCCATATGCAATTTATCAAAGGCTTTGTTTAGGCAATCCTACTCCTTCGAGAATGAGACTCTTGATGGTGGATCGCTCAATTAAGAAATTGATTGGAGTTTTTTATGATGTCTTGGTCAAGGTTGATCATTTCATTTTGCCGGGGGACTTTGTGGTCCTAGATTGTGAAATTGACCAAGAAATACCCATCATCCTTTGGAGACCCTTTTTGTAAACCAAGAGAGAAATTGTTGATATAGAGTAAGGAGAAATAAAATTTTAAGTTCCAAATGATAAAGTATCTTTCTAGTTTTGTAAAACTAAAAAACAACAAATAGAACTTCACGTGGTATCCGTCATTAATGTGGTGGACAAGAATATGGATGAAGGATACCTCAAGGATGAAACTTAAAAAGTGATGAATGTCAAGCCGTGATGATAAGTTAGACTCTAGGTTGGAGGCAACCCACTAATGCCACAAAAATGGCTCCTATCCTTTAAATTTTTATTAGTAGAGTAGGTTTCATTTTTATTTATGATTAATCAATGAAACTATGGCACTATGAGGTTTTTTAATAAGGATGAGTAAGGGAATATGTGGTACATTGGAGTAGTGGACAGAATAAGAGAAATAGATGATTAAAAATCCAGCCTCAATTACCGCGATCGAGGTACATGTTCTATCGTGATTGTAGCCTGCAATTGCGGCAATTAAGGATATTTTCCATCTAAGGCCAAAAATCTTTCAAGTCCGTTACTTTCCCATAAATTACTAAGGAACCATCCATTACCTTTATTGAATAACATATCATAGTTTTAATATGTAAATATATATAATTAATGCTTTTGAGTTTTTCTCCGATTTATAAAGACAAAGATGGGATACTACAACATAATTTATTTCGTAGATGCTAAGTGCAAAAACCTATACTATGTCGACTTGACCAAAACCAAGTTACTCCCAGAGAGAGGCATCTGCTTAGACATAGTGCCGGAAAAGCTCCTGATCTTTCATAACCACATGGTTTCCACCGGGTGAAGATGCTTTGCCTCGGATCCATGTCAGATAAATGAGTATTGGTTGAGGGATTTCTACAAAAATCTCAGCGTAGTCTCTATCTCATACACAGTTATGAGGATCAAAGCAAAAGTTGTTAACTTGAGGGTTAAGTAGATAAATGTCATCAATGCATTACCGAATGCTGACATGAAGTCATATAAGGTTAATGGTTATGAACCCAGGAGCTGGATTATAGATAAGTTGTGTCCCAATATATAGGTTTTCTAGTCCACCATGATGATGGGTATATCACTTCATGAATTCACATATAAGGCTTGGATTTGGTTCGCTATCATTTGAATCGAATTTCTCCTTGAACCAATATGACCTAGGTCCTTGATGTGAGAGCTCTAATGATTGCATGTATTTTGGATAACATTCCTCTGAATGTTGGGTGCCTCGTTCTCTTAGACATATAATATTTAAAGCTCAAATACAGTTCCTTGCTCTTATTTCTATCCCTGATTATAGAGTTGTGTAGGAGAACCATGGTTGAGGAGCACTCAAGAGATACTTGGGTGCAACCAAAAACCCTAATCTACCCTCTTAACATTTGGGGAAAGCGCACTTGTCAGACCAAGAAAAGAAAGATCGACTTAGACCAGTTGATAAATGAGGATACAAATACTTGAAGGCCATCTACAATAAAAAAAATTTAAGGAGATCTCGATTAAGATAAGGAACTAGAGTTTTTGGCTAGGTTTTTATGGGGCCAGGAGATCCTTCCACCACTCGTCACTCTTATAATGCTCAGTCTAATAATAAGAAGTACACGGAGGACCAAAAATAAAGGGAGCCACTATTTATAGGCTTGAGAGGGCTTACTCATCTTTGGTAGAGTCATATGGAGAGGACATAGATTCTCATAAGATGATGAATAAGAGGGAGAAGAAAAGATATAATTCTTTACAAAGATGTGGAAGGGAGTAATGGGCCTTTAGAAGTTCCTGAAACATAAGGGTAAACTTCCTTCTCCTAGAGCTAATAGCTATGATAAGGTCCTAGCTACATGGTTAGATTCATGATGATTTTAGAGGTGGTGGAGATGATGCATATATTGAGGGCGTCGACAATCCTTAATGCGGTTACAGGGAGCACCCTTTACACTTTTTATACTTTATTGATTATGCAGTGAGGCTACTGCAAGCTTTTAGTTGGGGTTTCCCATCTTCGTATTCATTTATTTTTCCTTGTTCTATATATTTGAGATATTTGTTGGATGTTTTTATGTTGATTCATATGGTTTTAATTTTTAGGTTGTAATAATTGGGCATCTGATGGGGCCTACACTATATGGATTTATTGTTTTGTTTTAGTTTTAAATTTTTATTTTGTTTTCATCTCGTTTTTTATGATGTCGGATGAGCCTTTCCCTATGATTGATTGTGTGAAGACATTCTTATGGCAAAATCGTTGTGATTGGATTTGGAGCAATAGATGAAGGGGATGTCTAAGCATCCATAGCCTCAGAGTTTTGGGATCACTCGTATACCTATGATGAAGTCTGAGTAGCCATATGGATTACTCTTATGAGAGAATAAATGTGAGATGTCAGCTTGGTTTTGTTCCCTCAATAGCAAATTTTGCATGGTATGAATATGAAGCAAACACCCCCCTCTATCTAAAAATTTTGAAAATCAAAGGCACAGATGTGACTAATTTTGTAACAATGCTTTACATATTTTTGTGACTCCAAAGTTCTTAGTTTGTAGTACATGGTAAATACCTCCTTTGTCTCTAGTTGGAAATGCATTTGAACCCTTTTTAATAGTTTACATGTCATATTAGGTGAGCGTAGATGTATAAATCTCATCTTTCTTGTTGAATCTAGACCATGCCCCATTAGTCTCACAAGGCTAATCGTGATTATATTTGTATGGTAAAATGATCTTAGGCTTTCTTTGTGAACATATGAGCCCACTTTAGTCTCAATATCTTACCCGTACATGGAATAGTACCCTTAGTCGCCCATTTTGAGCCTTCAAGCCTTTTTTCAGCAACCACATTACAAGCCTTGAAACATTTGAAGTTTATCCCTTTTTTGAACCAATCCCTCCTTGAACTTAAAAGTTCAACTTGAGGCTAAATGTTTATGTTGGGGATGGTATGTTTTGGAATAGGTGACCTTGGTCCAAGGTAGTGTAAGTGGATGCCTAAAAGATACTCAAAGAGAGTAAGTGAAAAAGTGAAAAAGAAAGAGATCATCAAAAGAAGGAAAAGCATAAATTTGACAAAAGAAATACGCGAAATGAAAATTATTTCAAATGAAATTGGTGAATCAAGGTAGTGAAAGTAGGCATGTGTGAAGAAGGAAATAAATTAAGTGGCCCATGGTACAAAGTTTTATTGAATAGTATGATGGAAGTATTAAAGAAGGGTTTAGTCACTATATTATAAATGATATCATACCCTCTCCCGTGCCTACACTACAAGCTTGAAAAAAGACCTGTGATGTCACTGAGAAAATGTATTCATAGTAGTGGTAATTGAAAAGAAGGGCATGCATATGGTATGATACTCGTTTGCATTGAGATATTCTTTATGAGAGTGAATATTTGAACTTAAATCCCTTGCTACATGATAGACAATTTAGTATGTGGAATTTTTTTTTGTGAAGAGGCATGTAGACTAATTGAGGCGGGTGAAATTCTTATCTTCCGAAAATAAGGCAAAAGAGTATAGTTGAGTCGCTTTCGATGGAGAATAACTTATAGAGAGTTAATTATTGTTGAATTGTTCTTCATTAAAGTCATTTATGACTTTGAGATTGTGCTTCATGCTTATGGGTGTTGTCAGAATAGCTTTGCACATGCTTGAGAGATACTTGTTGGTGTTAATTAAGTTTGAAGACATTGTTATCATTCAGTCATATAAATGGGCTTAAAATTTAATAGTCTTATTGAGTAAGAAGGGGTGTTTCTTGAGAAAAAGCAAAGGTTTATGTTGGGGGTGTTAATGAGTGGTAAATTTATCACCCATATACATCAAAATCTATGCACACTATTCTGATTAAATCATGTAAATGAGGTGAATCAACCATTTGAATGCTTAATTTGCATTGGTTTGCTAGTTTATAGTTGAATGAAGGAAAACAAGTGAATTAAGCTGAAATTAGACAAAAACAGGAAAAGTTAGTACAAAAGATAGAAAATGTGGAGCAGGAACTGACCCTTAGTTACTGCGATTACGGTCTAAGGGTCTCGATCATGACAAATCAAAAACAGTCAAAGTGGAAATCTTGTTGGGATCACCACAATCACGGGAGCCTCGATTGCTATCTAGCACTAGTGATTGCGATAAAGCAAAAAATAGCCCAGGGGAAGATATGTAATTTCTCACAGCTGGTTCCAATTCTTCATCGAGTTCAATCCCTTTCACTTTTGGGATATCTTGAATTAGAATTAAAGTTTTGGCAACTATAAAAACCTTATTAAATTGGGAGTTTGGTTGTAATTGAAGTTGAATTTGAAGAACACCTTGCTTACATCTTCAATGGATGCTTTAAATGTGAATGTGGGTATATTTTTTCTCTCAAATTTCATAATAAGCTAATTATCTATCGCGGTGTTATGTATGAATAGGGTGAAAATGTGAACGGGTTTTTTATTGTTAGTGTAGATTCTTGAATAGGGTAAAAATGTGAACGGGTTTTTTATTGTTAGTGTAGATTCTTGGTTAATGATGACGGGTTTAACTAATACTTGATTTTCTAATCCAAATTTGTGGGTGAAAGCCCCAAATCCCAAATATCCCACATCATCCTTTAATAAGGTGTATGGGTATTTATTTAGATCCTATATCATCCTTGAAAATGGATATGGATGACAAGTATTTGTGAACAATAATTAGATGTAAGCTTATTCCTTTACTTTGTCTTAGAAATATGAATGGATTATGAATTTTCTATGTCTTAGACATATTCCTAGAAATAGGTATGTCCAATTGAGGTTATAGGTTAATTTTTTTGCCACATCCATGAGTTATCCGAAAGGCTCAATTAGTGATGTTTTAGTGTTGTTTTGAAAAAACTAACATCAAAATGGTAACCTAGCCTACCCAAATTTTGGGTCAAGAATGGGCCCATGGGGGCCGTAAACGAAATCCAAAATTGAAATAGGAACAAGGTCACTCGAAAGATAAGGAATGCTGCAATACCCCAAACTTTCTTTAAGTTAAATCTAGTCTTTAGAAGAATTATTGATGACTTGCTAAATGATTAATATTCAAATCAGATAGAATTTCCCCAAATATAGTGTATTTATGAATGTTCATGATTTAAATAGAATTGCAATTTCATGTTCATGATGTTGTGGGGTTTTGATTCATATTTTAAATTACATTCTTCTAATGATTGACCCTAGTATATAAAGATTTGCATAATAACCATGATAAACCCCTTCAATTAACAAGTTGATTGATGTATCCATGATTATTAGATGTGTTGATGATTTCATAAACAAAGCATGCTCCCCATGTGTTTGATTAAATGCCTATATAAAGGAAAAGTGTCATACTAGTATAATAATATGAAATCCTCATTCATGTACAAGTTCATGCATGTTAAGTGTTTGATGAAATGTCTTAGTCAATGAGTTATGGATTTATGTGTGGCCATTGTGATGCTTTAGAACTTGTACTTCATGAATTCTCACACTTATTATATTCTGGATTTTTGATGTGGTCATGTATTAAAGAAAGTCATGCTTTGTTAGTTTCTACCCATCGTGTCCTGGGGGTACTTGTACCCAAAAATTTAGTTGTGTGCCTAGAATTAGTGTCATGTTTTCAAGATACTCTCAGTCAAGCCATGATCCATAAAATGTAGTCAATCTCATGAATCAGGAAAACTCAGTAATCTCAATAGTATTCTGTCAGTCAGCCAAACTTAGTTAACTCAGTCCAGTCTTTTCAATTAATCATGTTCAATTTCTATCCAGATGGGAGTAGAAATTAGCAATGAACGAACCCAAGGATAGGAACCCACCTGCTATATGAGGGTGTGATTCTTAGAAGAAATCCTTGCTTTCCAGAACTATATAGCCAGAGTAGTTTGAGACATCATAGCCTATTATACGAGGGTATATGAGGTAGCTTAACATATTATATGAGGATTCCTACTGTTCTCACTAAAGTCACCTGTTATATGAGGGTTACTCACAGATTGTCCTTACAAGTGGCGCGGTATTGACACCCTTCTAATTGGGGTTACAGATTGGACCCCAATGCAGCTATATTGCATTATTTGGGGCATGTCAGTTAGATGACTACTTCCCACAGTTTCAGTTATAAAATCAGGACTGTCAGATGCAGTTATTTAGTATCAGTAATAGAACTCAGGTAGTTCTTTAGAATTTTGGGACTGTCAGATACAGTCAACTCAGAATAGTACAGATCTCAGCTAGTTCCATCAGAAACTAAACTATCAGATACAGTTGCTTAGTATAAGTTATATCAGTTATATAGTTACCAGTATCTCCTGTTATCATGAACTCAGTAACAATTATTATGTGCATGTATTCTCACGTTCATGCTATTCAGTCAGTTAGTATAGTTCATGCATGCGAACCCTTTATATTCAGCCTACGTCATATGCATACCAGTATTTTCAAACGTACTGAAGCATTTGTGCTATGGTGTTTTATACCATAGGTTCAGAAGCATGAGCTCCAAAGCATTAGTAGCATTCCAGTCTCAGCAGTCAGAGTTGGAAGTGAGTCCTCATCCTTCGAGGACATGACTATTACTTTATTATCTCATTTATTAATTTATTTTAGTAGTTGGAGTTATTTGGGGACATGTCCCATCAACTCCTTATTCAGACAGTTTAGAAGCTTTCAGACTAACATGTTCAGACAGTTATTTTAGTTGTTTTGGTATTGATAAACCATATACTCAGATATTATGTTTTATCAGATATTTGAAACATATGGCCTTTTATCCTTTATCTCTGCATTTATATAGTATATTATACAGTGTATAGGTACATATATCAGTCATGGGTTATCTTGTGGTCTTTCGAGTTCATGAGCATCGTATAGCATTTCGAGTGCCAAATTTTGGGGCATTACAAATATGGTATTAGAACCTAAGGTTCAATAGTATCCTAGGAAGTATGAAAGCCGTAGCTAGTAGAGTCTTGTACAGTGGTGTGGTGTGCGCCACAATTATATACATGAGGCTATAAGATGTTTTAGGAATAGTTTCCCTTCTTTCAGTATTTATGTCATGCCAGTGACCATATTCTCCAGTAAATCTCTCAGTCTGGTCCAATCCGTTTCTCCCTTTCTTCTATAGAATATGCTTCCTAAAAAAAGAAATGGGAATTAGCCAGCCCCTCAGCCCTAAGATCATTTGGGTAAGCATGTCTCTCATGCAGAGTTCAGAGCTAAATTCACTACTCTTGTTCAGTCGGTCGATGCCTAGAATGAATGATCGTTTTCGCTCCGGCCAACCCAGTGGACAATTCAGCTACAGCCAGAATTTGGGACTTTACCTGAATGAATCCTCCATAATTTCTTGATCAAGTTCAGAAGGTTACGGATATCATGGAAGCTACTTCTAGTGAGAGTGCAGAGCTAGCTGCATATCAGTTGTAGGATATTTCTCACACTTGGTATAAATAGTAGAAGTTAGAGAGGTCTATAGATGCAGGGCCTATTGAGTAGGAGGAGTTTGCTATTGTATTCTTAGATAGCTTCTTTTCGCTAGACCTGAGAGAAGCTCAAGTGTTAGAATTTATCAAGCTCAAGCAAGGAAACTTAACGGTGAAAGAGTATTCTCTTATGTTTACTCAATTAGCCAGATATGCTCCACATGTGGTTGCAGATAGCAGAGCTAAGATGAGTAATTTTTTTTTGGGGTGAATGATAGTGTAGTCAATGAGTGCAGGTCTGCGATGTTCAATAGTGACATGAACATAGCCAAACTTATGACCCCTGATCAACAGATAGAAGAGCAAAAGATACAGATGAGGGAGAAGCAGAATAAAAAAGCTAGGACAGGTAGTTTTAACTTATCTCAGCCTAAGTTAGAGGGAGGAAATCGTTCTCAATTTTGTCCTATGTCATCAGTTCCAGCTCCTTCTTCAACCAGTGCTCCTGCTCCTAAGTTTAGGGATGGTAACAGAGATAGAGTGCTAGGCTCTAAGTCTCAGGGCAGTGCTAGAAGTGCCCACACCTATCCACTTTTCCAGACTTGTGGAAAGCACCATTAGGGTATTTGCAAAACTGGCAGTGGTATTTGTTTTGGATGTGTCAAGCTAGGCCACAAAGTCAGAGACTTTTCTTAGTTAGGTCCTCAAGGTTAGTAGAACCATTCCTCAGCTCAGTCCAGTCGTCTAAACTAGCAGGGCTCCATCTCCAACGCTACTAGTGGGCAATGCCCAAATAGACTCTATGCTCTTCGGTCCCGACAAGATCAAAAAAATTCTCCTGATGTTGTTACTGGTACGTTACAGATCTTTCATATGCCTGTGTATACTTTGCTAGATTCAGGAGCTTCTTTGTCTTTTGTTACTCCCTATATAGCAGTTGATTTCAGAGTCAGTCCCAAAATTCTAGCAGAGCCCTTCTCATTCTTTACCTTAGTAGGTAAAACCATCATAGCCTGAAGGGTATACAGGAACTCTTCGATTATGGTATCTCAGAAAATCACTTTAGCAAACTTAGTTAAATTAGAGATGACTGATTTTGATGTCATTCTCAGCATATATTAGCTTCATTCCTACTATGCCACAGTCGACTGCAGAAATAGAATAGTCCAGTTTTAGTTTCTAAATGAACCTGTCCTAGAGTTGAGGGGTAGCACTTCAGCTTTCAAAGGTCAGTTTATTTCTTACCTTTGGGAAAGGAAAATGATATCTAAAGGATATGTCTATCATCTTTTTCAAATTAAGGATACTAGTTTTAAAACACCCAGTCTCGAATTAGTCCCAGTCGTGAATGAATATTCAGATGTCGTTCCTAAAGATCTTCCAAGAATTCCTCCCGAAAGGGAAATAGACTTCGGCATTGATCTTCTTATAGATACTCAACCTATATCTATTCTTCCATATAAAATGACACCGCCAGAACTCAGAGAATTAAAGGAGTAGTTGAAGGATCTCTTAGATATGGGATTCATTAGGCCCAGTGTGTCCCCATGGGGTGCACCAGTCTTATTCGTGTGCAAGAAAGACGGTTCTCTCAGAATGTGTATAGACTACCATCAGCTCAAAAAAGTCACTGTCAAGAACAAGTATCCACTTACCAGAATCGATGAATTGTTTGACCAACTTCAGGGTGCCAGTTATTTCTCTAACATAGACCTCATATCAGGCTATCATCAGCTCAGAGTCTGAGAATATGACATTCCAAAAATAGCCTTCCATAATTGGTATGGTCACTTTGAATTCTTAGTTATGTCCTTTGGTCTTACCAATGCCCCATCCGCTTCATGCACTTGATGAACCGCGTGTTCAAGAAGTACTTGGACATTTTCCTCATAGTATTCATAGATGATATTCTGGTCTATTTTTGCAGTGAGCGTGATCATGCAGACAATCTCAGAATTGTACTTCAGACCCTCAGAGATCATCAGCTATTCGCCAAATTTAGTAAGTGCAAATTTTGGCTAAGGTCAATAGAATTCCTTGGTCATATCATTTCCGATGATCGAATTAGAGTTGATCCTCAAAAGACTAAAGCAGTAAGATACTGGCCTCACCCTATATCTCCATCAGATATCAAGAGATTCTTGGGTTTGGCTAGTTATTACTGATGGTTTGTTTAGGCATTTTCTTATATTGCATCCCCTATGTCTAGATTGACTCCAAAGAAAGTTAAGTTTAAGTGGTCAAATCCTTGCGAGAAGAGTTTTCAGGAGTTGAAGACTCAACTCACCTCAGCTCCAGTCATAGCTCTTCCAGATGGTCCAGATGGGTTTATAGTGTATTATGATGCATCCAGAATAGTTTTGGGTTGTTTCCTCATCCAATATCGTAAGGTGATAGCCAAAGCCTCAAGCAAAGTTAAACCCCATGAGAAAAACTATCCTACTCATGATCTTGAGTTAGCAGACGTAGTCTTTACCTTAAAGATTTGGAGGCATTAGCTATACGGGGTTCATGTAGATGTGTTCACAGATCATAAGAGCCTTCAGTATATCTTTTCACAAAAATATCTCAATCTTCATTAGAGAAGGTGGTTAGAGCTCTTGAAAGATTATGACATGAGTGTCTTTTATCATTTGGGCAAGGCCAATATTATGGTCGACGCTCTCATTAGATCGTCTATGGGTAGTGTTGCTCATTTTGAGGAAAATAAGAGAAGTTAGCTCAGGAAATACATCAGCTTGCCAGACTAAGCATTCGCTTAGTCGATACAGAGGAGGTTGACATATGGGTTCAGAGTAGTTCAGAATCATCTCTAGTTTCCGAAGAGAAAGAAAAGCAAGATAGAGATCCTAGTCTAGTCAAGTTGAAAAAGTCACTCAAGGATCAGAAAGTAGAGGTTTTCTTCCAAGGGGGAGATGGATTTCTGTGTTGTCAGGGTTGTCTGTGTGGTCCAGGTGTAGATGACTTGAGGTAGCAAATTCTTGCAGAAGTGCATGGTGCGTGCTACTCTATTCATCCAGGGGCCACTAAGATGTACCACGACTTGCTAGAAATCTATTGGTGGAGTGGGATGAAGAAAGATTTTGAAGAGTTCATGGATAAATGCTCTACATGTTAGCAGGTTAATATAGAGCATAAAAAGCCTAGTGGGTCCATGCAGGCGTATAGTATTCCTAGTTTGAAGTGAGAAGAAGCGAACATGCACTTTGTGATGGGTTTGCCTCATACTCGTCCCCAGCATGATTCAGTTTGGGTCATTGCAAATAGTTTGAACAAATCAGGTCATTTCCTTCCATTCCATACCTCTTATTCAGTCGAGGATTATGCCAAAATCTACATCAGAGAATTGGTCAGATTGCACGGTATTCCATTATCTATTATCTCAGAAAGAGGTACTAGTTCAACTCTCATTTCTGAAAAGCATTTAAAAAGGGTCTTGGTACCCAAGTTCATCTCAGTACAACCTTTTATCCTCCAATAGATGGTCAAGCAGAAAGGACCATTCAGACTTTAAAAGATATGCTAAGTGCGTGTGCAATCGATTTTAAGGGTAGTTGGGATGACCACTTGCCTTTGATTGAGTTTGTATACAAAAACAGCTATTATTCCAGTATGTGGATGGTTCCATTCAAATCTCTTTATGGAAGGAGATGGAGATCTCCAATCAGTTGGTTCAAAGTTAGTGAGGCCTCAGTCATAGGGTCTGACTTAGTATTCGATGCCTTAAAGAAAGTCCAGTTGATCAAAGAAAGACTCTGGGATGCTCAAAGCCGACAGAAGTCTTATGCAGCTGTGCGCAGAAATGATCTCGAGTTTGATATTGGTGATTATGTCTATCTAAAGATCTCTCCCATGAAGGGAGTGAAGATATTCGGCAAGAAGGTAAAGTTCATCCCTCGATATGTCAGTCCCTTAAAAATTCTCAGTCACTTCGGTAAGGTAGCTTATGAGCTTGAATTTCCTTCAGATGTAGCCTCAGTTCATCCTATCTTCCATGTCTCTTTGCTCAAGAAGTGCATAGGTGACCCAGTAATTGTAGTCCCTATTCAAAGCATATATGTTCAGAAGAGCCTCTATTATAAAGAGATTCCAGTCGAGATTCTTGACTACCGAACTCATAGACTTAGGAACGAAGAAGTCCCTTTAATAAAAGTTTTTTGGTAGAACCAGTCCGTTGAGGGAGCAACTTGGGAAGTAGAAGAAGACATGCAGACCAAGTATGCTCACCTCTTCTCCGTCAACTCAAATCTATCTCAAGGTAACAGTTCTCCTTAAACTTTTCAGATACATGTTCAGATTTTAGTGACAAGCTTGGTATCTATTTCATGTTTAGAATTTCATTATAAACTTGGTATTAAGTACCATTTCATAGTTAGTCATGCATTCATGTATCAATTCAGTTACATAATTATGCATTAGACATGCATTATCATTGTGAGAACCTTGGTTCATCAGAACACTCAGTCATGCATGAATTAGTTACTCATGCATCAGATATGCATGTTTAGTATGATATATATTCAGTTTACCAGTCATGTTAGTAATAGAGTCATGTTTCATTAATTCATGTTAAGAATGTTCTTCAGTCTTTTATTTCTCCCCTCTCAGTCAGCCCCATTCAAGGATGAATGTTCCAAAGAGGGAGATATTGTAATACCTTAAAATTTCATTAAGTCAAATCTAGTCTCCAGAAGAGTTATTGATGACTTCCTAAATGATTAATATTCAAATCAAATAGAATTTCCCCAATTTCAACTTTTCATCATGTGGAAAATTGAATTAGCTTTCCAACGATATCAATTTCATCCAAAGATGGTATTGAGGTAGAAAGTTATGCCCGTTTAACATAAAGCTGTCAACACCGCGCAGGTGCAACGGTGAGGGTCGATGGACTGTCAAGATAACGACGGACCTTCGCCCAAGCTGTTGCAGCGGAGGTAGTAAGACCACCTTCTGCCTAAGGGCGACAGCTCAAGACGACGAACCATCAAGCTAGCAATAGACCATTTCCCAAGTTGTCACAGCAGAGGCAGTGAACCCTAATTCTACACAGGTATGACGGTCAAGACAGACAGATCATCGACCCAGTGATGGACCATCGCACCCACCATCTCATAGTTCGTTCAATTATTTTAAAGTCATTTTAAAAGGGTATTTGGGTTTTTTTTTCATCCATTTTAACTAATAATTATATCAAATCAAGGCTCATAAGTTGTTTATCCATCTACAACATCAAATTAGGGTTTTCTCTCAAAGATAATCCCCATGAACAAGATCCATATCCTTCTTCAAGAAACTAAGAAATTCAAGTTCTACAAGTCCAAGAACTTCAAGAAACTCACAACCCAGGTATGTCATGTGTTGATTCATGGGTCCCTTTCACCAATGAAGCTCAAGAATCTCTTTTCAAAATACAAGATTTGTGTATTTATGAATGTTCATGATTTAAATAGAATTGAAATTTCATGTTCGTTATGTTGTGGGGGTTTTATTCATGTTTTAAATTACATTCTTCCAATGATTGGCCCTAGTATATTAAGATTTGCATAATAACCTTAATAAACCCCTTAAATTTATAAGTTGATAGATGTATCCATGATTATTAGATGTGTTGATGATCGTATAACCAAAGCATGCTCCCGATGTGTTTGATTAAATGCCTATGTGAGGGAAAAGTGGCATACTAGTATATTAATATGAAATCCCCATTCATGTACAAGTTCATGCATGTCAAGTATTTGATGAAATGTCTTAGTCAATGAGTTATGGATATATGTGTGGCCATTGTGGTGCTTTAGAACTTGTACTTCATGAATTCTCCAACTTATTATCTTATGGATTGTTGATGTGGTCTTGTATTCAAGAAAATCATGCTTTGTCAGTTGTTTCCCATTGAGTCCTGGGGGAACTTGTGCTTGAAAATTTAGTTGTGTGCCTAGAATCAGTGTTATGTTTTCAAGATACTCTCAGACAAGCCATGATCCATAGAATTCAGTCAGTCTCATGACTGAGGAAAACTCAGTAATCTCAGTAGTATTCCATCAGTCAATGAAACTCAGTTAACGCAGTCCTGTCAGTTCAGTTAATCATGTTAAGTGTCTATCCAGGTGGGTGTAGAAATTAGCACTGAGCAAACCCAAGGATGGGAACCCACCTACTACATGATAGTGTGATTCTTAGAAGCAATCCTTGCATTCCAGAACTACTTAGCCAATGTAGGTTGAGATATCATAGCCTGTTATATGAGGGTAGATAAGGTAGCTTAACCTGTTATATGAGGGTTCCCACCATTCTCACTAGAGTCACCTATTATATAGGGTTACTCACAGATTATCCTTACCAGTGGCACGGTATTGACACCCTTCTAATTGGGGTTATATATTAGACCCCAACTCAGCTATATTGCTTTATTTGGGGAATGTCGGTTAGATGATTATTTTACACAGTTTCAGTTACAAAATCAGGACTGTCAAATACAATCATTCAGTCTAAGTAATAAAACTCAGATAGTTCTTTAGAATTTCAGGACTATCAGATATAGTCTACTCAGAACAGTACAGAACTCAGCTAGTTTCATTAGAAACTAGAATGCCAGATACAGTCGCTAAGTATTAGTTATGTCAGTTATACAGTTACCAGTATCTCATGTTATTAGTACTCAAGCTCAGTAATTATGTTATCACGAACTCAGTTACAGTTATTAGGTATTCTCACGTTCATGTTATTCAGTCAGTTAATATAGTTTATGCATGTGAACCCTTTGCATTCAGCCTACCTCACATGCATACCAATACATTCAAACATACTGACGTATTTGTTCTATGTTGTTTTATACCAAAGGTTCATAAGCACGAGCTCCAGAGCATCAGTAGCATTCGAGTCTCAGCAGTCAGAGTTAGCAGTGAGACCTCATCCTTCGAGGATATGACTATTACTTTATTATCTCATTAATTAATTTATTTCAGTAGTTGGAGTTAGTTGGGGAAATGTCCCATCAACTCCTTTTTCAGACAATTTAGAGGCTTTTAGACTAGCATGTTCAGACAGTTATTTCAGTTATTTTGGTATTGATATACCATTTCCTCAGATGTTATGTTTTATTAGATCTTTGAACCTTATGGTCTTTTTGCCTTTATTTCCGCATTTATACAGTATATTATGCAGTGTACAGGTATAGATATCAGTAATGGGTTAGCTTGTGGTCCTTCGGGGTCATGAGCATCGTGTAGCGTTCCAAGTGCCAGATTTGGGGCGTTACAAATGCGCGCTCAAAAGTCAGCACAAATTTTATCTTAAATCAACCCTTCTAATTATCTTTGAATTTACCATTAATTTGGATGGAAATAAAAGGGAAAATCAATGGGAAATGACAAAAAAAAAATTAGACTAGCTTACCTTAGCTCCTTTAGGTGATTTTCCACTCTTTTACCTTTTTTTAGACCCTAAAATGGTGGAAAGAGTGTTGGAAAATTGAGCTGAAGAAGGGGACTAAATTTGGGGTCGGAAGTCGCTATAGCAACTCCGAAATTGCAATCAGAATCTGCAAGGCATAAAACACATGTCGCGATGATGATTTACCGTTTGTGATCATGATCGCACCTGCAATATTATGTAGCATCAAAGTTAAAAACTTATTTTTTGACTGTCAAAGCTCATTTGGAACCCTATGAACATGATCTAATTTCTATCAAAAAGAACTCTCAACTGCCATATCCCATCATAAACAACCCTAAATTGCGAGACTATAGCCAGTTCTCGTATAATATTTATCATAAATATTTGCAAAACATGAACCAATGCTCTCTTCATTAATAACATAATCCATTGCCAAACATGAAAAAATGCTCATATCATCAATATCATAATAAATTGTTGGACTTAAACCGGTTCTCTTATCATCAATAACAGTATTAACTATCGAACTCAAATCGGTGCTCATCATCAATATCATGAATAATTGTTGGATATAAAGCGGTCATCATATCAACATAATTAAATTACCGGGTTCTTACCCTAAATAGCATCAACTCCTAAGGTCAGACAAACGTGAATGTTAAGTATCTAATTTACCCAAATCCCATAGAAAGCATTTCAACATTTCAAATATCAGATAAGGGTCAACCAAAACTATCTCAAATCTTGGCCAAAGGTAGACCGGAGGAACCTACATATAATCTTCGAAGTCCATTAGAGAAAATTCCACCTGGAGTAGGATAAAGTATCTAAATCCACCCTAAAGCATGAGCAACTAAGTTAATTAAGCCTAAATTACTATTTTAAGATAGCCTAAATAGTGCAACTAACCCCAAATATTGATGTGGATACCACCAACACCTAAATTATATCCCTAATATAGCATAGTATCATAATTATACAATGAAATAGCTCAATCTATTAATAGCATTACCTTGACGCTGACGTAAACCCGAATGATCTACTAAACCAATAATATTCCCACCCGAGAAGCTTCCACAAGACTCTACACCATCAAAATCACAATCTACTCATCAAAATAAGAACAACGATGCTCATATTTACTATTTATGATACCAACACATTGTCCCACTACGCTCAAGAAACATTGAGCGTAAAAATGGTAGAATTTCGAGCTCTAATGGTGCTATAAATAAGACACCAAGCTTTTAGGGATTTTAATAAGAATGGACTGTTAAATCATGAAAATAATGGAAGCTTACCCTAATTTTTAAGAATAAATATGTTAATAATCTCCACCTGAGATCTAAAATCACCAACAAATGTATTTTACAAGCTTTCAAACTTTTTAAGTTTCTAATATCTTGGGAATAAAAAAAGAATGGAAAGAAAAAGGCTAAGTAGGGTATTTTTACCCTTCCCAGGTCCACGGGTGTCTCTTTAGTGTTCACCTTATAAGCAACATAATGTCACTTTAGCGACATCGTGTCAACTACTTAGGTAACGCTTAAGCAGCCCTTTGCCTCTTTAGCGGCTACAACTTAACCGGTAGGGGTTCCGTATTAGCAGTATTTAACTTGGCTAGCCTAAACACTTAATTGGAAAGCTGGGTGCTTTAGTGGACCTCTGCATAAGTGATTAAAAAGGCCGCTTAAGCGGGTGGACCAACTAAAGTATTAAATTTTATTTGAGTTTTGGCAAACCCCCTGGATTCATTTTGAATAATGTATACACAAATGGATGATGCTACATTATCAAATTGAAAGTTTTGGACTCAATATCCCAGTAAAAATTTCCATCCGATGTCGTTTGGATATAAAGTGGGTCCTATACACACTTGCCATTTTCCTTAACTTTTGACCAATAGCAAAAAATTAGCTCGGGAGCCTCGAATATGATGAGCATATGAGGTTGTTTTATTTATGTTTTTGCCCAATGGATAATTTAAACTAGTGATAACTTCAAAAAAAGGGAATTAGCTATGAAACCCAAATGAACTACCTAGTAACTGAGCTATCAGTTACAGCAAGTGACAAATGACTTGGGTAAGCAATAGGATAGCTCTAAATGGCAAAAATGAGAAGAAATACAGAAAATAACCCTGAGGGTCATTACAATATCAACTAATAAAAGGACTTTTGTCGACAAAAGTAAAGAATTAGGATGTAACTGAAGCCTTGAACAGGGGAGGATACTGGGTCCGCATCTTACTCTAGATCTCTTATGTAGCCTCCTCAATCTGGTAGTGCCTCCATTAAACCTTAACTATAGGAATATCGCTAGTGTGTAACCACTTGACATCACTTTGCAAAACAAACATAGGCTCTTTCATGATGGTCAACTTCTCATCCAACTAGACTGAGACCTATCTAAGAACATGAGTTGGATCAGGAATATATCACCACAATATTGAAACATTGTATATCAGATGGACAACAACAAAATTTAGGGGTAAGGCTAATTCATAAGCCACCTCACTAATAATGTGAAGAATCTCAAAGAATCAAATATATTTTTAGGTTTCTTACCTTTCCTCCCTAACTTTATCACACCTATTGGGCAATACACAGAGAAATACTTAGTCATCAATGCCAAATATCAACGCACAAAGCCTACGATATGCATAAGCCTTTTTCCTACTCTGAGCTTCTCTCAACCTATCAATAACCACCCTGACTCAATCCAATGTTTCCTGCAACAAGTCAATACCATGGGGCCTAATCTCAAAAGTCTTAAACCATCCAATCAGGGAAAGACATACCCCACCATATATGCAATCCAATGCGCCATATCAATATTGAAATGATAATTGTTATTATATGCGAACTCTGCCAAGTCTAACTAATGATACCACTAGCCTATAAAATTCATAACCCTAGCTTGGATGATATCCTCGAGAACCTTAATAGTCCACTCTGACAGTCCATCTGTTTGAGGATGGAAGGATATACAAAGATCTACTTATGTACCCAACTCCTCCTGAAAAGCTCTCCTAAAGCAAGAAGTGAGCACTGAACCCTGATCTGACATGATTGGTATAGACACACTATGAAAATAAACTATCACACGAATATATATATGGGCCAACCTTTTGGCACTTAATCACATTTAAATGGGAATAAAATGGTCCAACTTGGTCAACCAATCCACAATGATCCAAAAATAATTTCCATAATGGAAGTACGAGGAAACCACTAACAAAGTCTATGATAATCCACTCCCACTTCCATTTGAGAAAGGGCAACCTCTGAATTAATCAACAAGGACTCTTATGCTCGGCCATCACCTGCTGACAACATAGGCAACGAGCAATAAAGTCTACCATACCTCACTTCATGCCCCTCCATTAATAATGGTGTCTCAAATCTCAATAGATTTTAGATGTACCTGAGTGAATAGAATATCTGGAGTTGTGGGCCTCATGCAAGATTGACTAAATCTAACCATCAACCCGGGGAACAAAAATGCAACAACCAAACCTCAAATCATTTTCTAAATCTATTGTAGAGCTCTTGGACTCATCACTCAATGCCTGACCATGGATGATACAACGCTGCTTATCCTTAAATAATGGCTCCAAACCTTCTTAAATAGTGATGACCTTGCCTCAACACTGGCATGAATCCTCCTACGATTTGAAATATTGTGTCGCACTATCATGTTGGCTAAGGATAAAATGCCCTGCCCTAATATCCTCTGACAAACTAAAATACAAGACAAGCTACCCAGACTTACCTCTTTCATACTTGAGGCATCCCCTACCACGTTCGGTTTGCTCGGATGATAAAAGGTAGAGATGTCATAATTCTTTAGCAAATCTATCCAACTACATTTCCTAGAACTAATCTCCTTCTAGGTCATAAGATATTCAAGACTACGGTGATCTTTGAAGCTATCATAATGCACAACATAAAGATAATGTCTTCAAACCTTATGGGCAAAAACTATTGCCGCCAATTACAAATCATGAATATGGTAGTTGTGCTCATGCACCTTTAGCTGCGTCCAAGCATAAGTAGTAACATAACCCTACAACATTAACTCACAACCTAAACAATCTCCAAAAGAATCATAATGCATGGTAAATCCCTCATCCTCAATAGGAAGAGCCAAAATAAGAGGCAAAGTAAGAAACTCCTTGAGCTTTCTAAAGCTTTACTCACACCTCGGATCATCATAAAGGAACCCCTTTCTGAGTTAATTTGGTCATCTCTATTGCACTAGTAACAAAACTCTCAACAAACCACCATTAGAAAAAGCCAAACTAATGAATCTATAAACCTCAATTGCAAATGTAAGCCTCAACTAAAAACGTTGTGCATGCTCCTCGCTACTTCTCAAATACACAAGAATATTATCGATGAACATAATCATGAAAGAGTTCAAATATGTTCGAAACACTCAGTTTGTCAAATCCATAAAAGCAATTGGGGCATTAGTCAACCCAAAGAACATCACTAGGAACACATAATTATCATAACGGGTCCTAAAAGATGTCTTTGGGATATCCATAGCGTGAATCCTCAAATGATGGTAGTCGGACCTCAAATCAATCTTAGAAATTATTTTTGCACCCTAAAGTTGGTCAAACAAATCACTAATGAAAGGAATTGGATAGCAGTTCTTCACCATCACCCTATTAAGGTGCCTACAATCAATACAAATACGCATGGAGCCATCATTCTTCTTCACATACAAAAAAGTATCTCCCAAATGAGACATACTTGTTCTAATAAAACCTTACAAAGAACATCTGGAAACATAGAATTCAGCTGCTTAAGCTTGTCATAATCCATATGGTAAAGTGCCATAGAAATTGGTTGGGTGCCTTGCTCAAGAAAATGTCCCAAACGGTAGTCCTTAATGTGTCCACTTATAGTTTTATAATATTCACATAAACCATAGAAATACAAAATAGAAAGATAGGTATACAAGTAATCACACATACGAATACGAGGGAAGAAATACACATAGATAAGTATCACATAAAGGAAAATAATACATCACATAAATCTACAAAGTAAATTTAAATGCAATGGAAATAATGATAATGATTATAATGATGATGATTATAATGATGATGATGATGATAATGATAATGATGCCCGACATTGTCGCACGACCTCTGTATACACCTATGGAGATAAAGCTTTTTGATGTAGGTACTCAACCCATATAAAACAAATATCCTATTCAAATATCTATAACTTCTCTCTGGCATATCCATTAGTAGAGTGTCTTAAAATGTCATATTTCAGTAATAAAAGCCAGTGTTTCTAGGCTTTCCATGCTTGTACCAATGTTTTATGAATATGTATGATATAAGGATGTAATGCTCAAAAACAATAAGAATGAAAAATTCAATATCCATCCAATATATCAACAAAGTGAGGCAATAAGCCACACAATATTTCCAAACATCCATGAATACCAACATAAACCATATGCCAACAGAGTAGAATACAATTAAATACAACATTGATAAAACCTTATGCTTTTACATTCTACAATACATAACTAATTTCACATATTCATAACCAACAATGTCATATAGGACCCTACAAGGTCACGCATAGCAAATAATATTCAAAAACTACCAAACACCACAATTTATAGGACCTCACATGGGCACAACATAATAATTATTGAAATTTCCATGATTATTTCCTACACCCTTAACCTTCTTTTAGATCGACATTAACTACCCAGCGTAGTCTAAAGAAAGTTAAGCCATAACCTACCTTGATGGTTGAAAACTAGTTTGATAACCTTCATCCCAATGCCATATTCCCTACGAACAGACTTTAAATTAACTAAATCATAGAAATATAGAATCTATGCATCAAAAAAAGGCCACGAAACCTATATTGCCTATTTTTGAGTTAGGGTCAAAATGGACCTCCAAATTGGGTTTAAAAAAGGGGCAAAATAGAAATTTTGTTTTTAAAACATGGTCCCCATATTTTTAGGAGTCTATAGCTGAAAACCCAAGTGAGAAAAAGTTAAAACGAGCTTCAACCTGAATAAAAATCATGTTTGAGCTTTACCGGCAAGAATCCTTAAAATTCTATTTAAATTGACAATTGATGTTGTTTTGAAAATGAAATTAAAATAAAAGTGATAATTATGAGATTAGAAACTTATCTAAGTTAAAATAGGTTTAAATTTGATAATTACAATTTGTAGGCCTTACGAGCTTAAATCCACAATTTCTACCTTTAAATTAGTGTTTAAAAAACAATTACATGATAAGATTTCGAGAAAGTTTTTTAAATAGGTTCTAGGGAGCTTACCCCAGCTTAAAAGTGGAAGAAATTGCTCAAAATCATGAATCCCTAAGATCTAAGTCTTAAAAATGGTTTTTAAAATGGTGAAACATGGGTATACAAATGACTCAGGCATCACATAGGTGATCATCGGGTCCTATATGCGGTAGATGGACTGAAGGAAGGTAACACATAAGGTAAATTGTCATCAAATTTTCAAGGCCCGTGATCGCGACCCAGATGATGCATATGCGACTAGCCAACCGCAGCCTTAGGTGAACCAACACTACCTGGAGACTTAGAATTCTCCAAGTCTTTGTGGAATACTCAGGATTCATCTGGAATCCTGTGAATGCAAACAAATTATGCAACCCTATAATATTTGATGCTCTAAATTCAATGGAAATTTTTGGTTTTAAAAAAAATGTCGTTTAAACAAAGTTGACCCCCAAAACTCAATATCACAACTTTTCAAATAGAGGGTATAAATGAGATATAAAAGCTATAAAATCAAACCAACCCTGTTACCACCCTAAAATCAATGTTTCATACCTACTGGCGCAATCTGTTTTGCCATCTAATGCTCAGATTAATGAATGATGATTGGAGTAAAATATAAGGCCTCGCAAACTACCAAAGCCAAAATATCACATAAAATACACTAAAATACAATAGGAACTATGACAGTGATTCCTACACCACAGAAATATCACAAAGCAACCATAGGGAAGAGTAAAATAGTAAAACTACATTAGAAAGAATATTTTACAAGTCATCAAAAATTAGGTTGTTACATTATCCACCACTAGAAATCAAGTTCTTCCTCGAACAAAAGGCAAGGGAAAATACTTGAATCAGCAAAAACTAGGGGATAAGAACTACACATATAAGACTAGACCTCTCAAGTAGCCTTATCTATAGGTAGATATTTCCTCTAGACGTTAACAACTTGAATAAATCTATAATGCAACCATCTAACATCCCTAGAAAAGATGGAGACAAGTTCCACAATAAAATATAAATTCTTCTCTAATTGAAATAAATTCTAACGAATTTCAAGAGAATCATCTGAAATAAAATGGTAGAGCATGGAAACAAGAAAAATTAGATGAACAACTGATAAAGCTGAGGAAAAAGCTAACTCATAAGCCACATTACCAATAGTTCAAAGAATCTCAAATGGCCCAATATACCTGGGGCTATTCCTTCTCCTCTTCCAGAATTTTATCAAACCCTTTAGTGAAACTCAAAGAAAAACATGATCACTCACATAAAAACACAAGGGAAAGAGTCTTTGATCTATATAAAACTTTTTTCTACTTTGATTCACTCAAGGTCTATCCAAGATGATTCGAACTCTATCGAAAAACTCATGAAGTAAATCTGTACATTGAGATCTAACCTCAGAAACCTCAAGAAATGCAATTGGACAACAACAGCATCTACTATAAAGAGACTGAAAGAAGCCATATCACTACTAAAATGGTATTTGTTATTATACAATAACTCCTCCAAAGCTATATGTTTCTCCTACTAATCACAAAAGTCTATCACACGAGCGTGGAATATATCCTCCAATACCTGAATAGTCTACTTTGAATTACCATCACTATAGGGAGAAATATTATAACCACCCTTTTAATTTAGATTGTGTTACTTAGTTTCTTTAGCCTTTGAGATTATTACTTTGTTGGTCATAACATTATGGTACTTTGGAACAATAATCCATCAGTAAATATATATGCATAATCACTTAATGCAATGACAAAGAGGTATGCAGCAGATTGTACATGAATGAAATATTTAGGAGCTGAAAATAACATACGGGTCTTATTTAACTTAAAGAAGAATTCTTAAGACTTGCTAGTGACTGTAAGAATGCATACTTGATAATAAGCATGTGGTAAGGTATTTTAACACATTAGGTAGTGTAAATAATGTAGTTAGGTAGATGGATAATCATTTGCTGCCACTAGGTATCATTTACTATGGGAGATCTTTAGAAGCTTACTTTGTCCCACAAGTATTGGATTTCATGCCTGAGAATACGACAGAGTAGCCTTACATACCTGGTTGTATAACTCCAATATTAACCCAACTTAATATCCTGCCTTTGGGTTAGTTATCTACAGTGAAGTATATAGTAAAACTTATATTAGTAACTAGCCAGCACATTGGGCTACTTAACTTTCCCCAAAATAGTAGTCGGGCAATAAGCCCTTAATTTATCAATCAAGGGTGTTATTTTAACCATTTTCTCCTCCAATTACATCCATATACCATATAGATTCTTATAAGATCCCCCAAAACATCTTTGGCTTCATTATACCCTACAAATGATACATAAAATAGAATAGGCAATAAATATATACAATAATTAGTTCGGTGATGTACCACCACACCCTTCCTCTTTATTTAAATACAAAATAGTCATACCTTTCCCCAACATCAACCCAGCAATATCCAATATAGACACATAAAATAGCCTACAAAACAGCCTCAACTTACCTTTGTCGCAACAACCTAATAATGAACTCATCATCCCTTGAGTTTTCAATAATAGCACATCCATAATTCTTTCCTAAATTCATATATAAGGAGGAGAAATGGAGCAGTCACCTTACCTCAATTTTCTATAGCTTATCCTTTAACTTAAACTCTTCAAGAACTTGAACTTTCCTTCACACTTCAAATCAAAGAAGAAAAGAGAAGTCTCTTAATAAAAAAGAAAAAGTGAGCATTTATCTTACTTTATATTCTGCCCTGGACTTTTAATTAAGCGTGAAAAACACATTTTCCTAATCTTCCATGAGAAAATTAATCTAAACCATAATTTTTTTCACTTACCTAGGGGAGGGTTTCTTCAAGAACCCTAGAAGAAGAATTAAGGTTGCTCTTTGCTGTTCTAGAGAGAAGAAGATAGAACTTTATGAAATATGGTACTTTTTTGTGACTTAGAATTAAAGAAAATGGCCAACAACTTGGCCTTATAAAGGCCCTATTTTTGTCTATCTATTTAGCTGCATTTTGGACCTCAAATTGGTCAAATGGTTCCAAGTAGGTGATGCACCTACTTAAGAAGATCAAGATGCTCAAAAGGTCAAAGTAGGTGATGCACCTACTTGCTTGATTCATTGTTGGGCTCAATTAAATTGGGCCTTGGCAGATTTAAGTGTTAGGCCTTTTCTCTATTTTGTTCCTCTTTTACTTAATTTAGGCCCAAATAAGTACATTAATATAGGCCCAAATCTGATCCATAGCCTTGGGTCCATTAACTTGGTTGAAATAGCTTAAGTGGGTGACTCACCTACTTGCTTAATTAAGTCAAGAAAGCACCTCAATATTTTAGTCTATTTTCAGTCCTTAATTCTTTTAATCTGGCTTAGAACTTGTATACACTTGGTCACTTTAAACTTTAGATTCAAATACTAGCTTACAATTCTAAATTAAATAGTTGTATCGATGTTAACTTGGTTGCATCATATTAAAAACATACGGGCAGTATGTAGAACTCCATATACACCATCAATACTCGCATAACAAATCTCGTCCATTACCTATACCATAAGGCTATACCAAGTTCCATGTAAATAAAAAAGAACATGCAAAATATGGAGTGCTACAAGAATCACCTATGGGAGTAGATAAGCACAATATCACAGATAATATATCAAAAGACAACTCCAACTGTGGTGCATAATAAGCAGATATATAAAAATAGGTGAATCCTAGATCAAATAAAGTAAGGGTTGACTGGCGGAACACTAGAATCGTACTTATAACAATAGTATCTAAAGTATCAGCCTCAGTCCTAAAAGGTACTACATACAACAGACCATGCCTATCACCTAGATAAGAACCTAACCCACCTCCTGTCCTGCCTACCTGAGAACCTCCTCGAGTACCCTGGGAACCACCCCTGCAACCACAAAAACCACCTCTAGTTGAGGGATGAACTGCTCTAATAGAGGAAATACCCTAAGCTAAAATAATAACTACCCCATAACTAGGGCACTCTTGAGAATAATGACCAACAGATCCAAAATAATAATAGGATCCCTGAGCTAAACCAGAATCAAAAGATCTGGCTGACCCAGAATAATCACCACGACTAAAATGGCCAGAATTTAAACCCCTCAAAAACTAACTATCACCCTGTACTGGTATGAGACATCATAGTACAAAAAAGAGTATATGCCAGTACGTGAAATGTACTGGTATGCTAAGTGAGGTAAGGTTGATATACATGGGTTCATATGTATGAGATGATAACTGACTGAATGAACATCATGAAGTAACTAGATGAGAGTAAATGCAAAACTGTAACTACTGAACATGCAATACTGTGCATATAGGTATACATTATATATTTGAGATTATACTGAGACTGAGTACTGAATTCTGATGGCTGAGTAACTGATAACTGATATCCATGGTCCTGTAGAACTGACTATGTTCTTTACTTATTACTAAGACTGAAACTGTAACCATAGGAGTGTTCATCTAACCATTATACACTGATTATAGACTGATTTGGGGTCCAACCTGTGACCTCAGTTAGAAGGGTGTTAGCACCTTTCCACGGGATACTAACAAATGTTGTGTCAAACTTAATCTAGTAGGAAGACTCATGAAATATATATATTATTTCATCAACCCTAGTGTGGCAAGAAGATGACTTACCCTATGTTGGCTACATAGTTTTGTAACTCAGGGATTGCTACTAAGGGTCAAACCCTTTACTGGCAGGAATGCCCCCATCCCTGGGTTCGGTCGGTGTTGAATCCTACTCCTAACTAGACCGACATTGATCACTAGACTTTACTAAGCTTGACTGAACTCACGCTAATTCTGTTAACTGATCAAATATGACTATTCAGAATACTATGGGATCATTCTAGTATAAATGGAAACTAAGTAAGTAGCTAAATTTTGTGTATACAATATCCCCAAGACTCGATATCATAATTAAAGGAACCATAACAAATGATTAAAGCATTACATTTAGGATGTCATGCACAAATCATTCACATAGGCATTTCGTCAAACACTTGGGGAGCATGGTTTTTGAACATGGGGATAAATAACATGGGATTATCATGATTACAATATTCAATTGACAATTCATGGGTTATGACATGAGGAGTACATAAATCACCACACATACAAGTTTATTTACTTGAAATTCATAGTCTTCTTGGTCTAAAACCCACAAAATCAACACATGCATGAACACAATTCAATTTAAGAATATAAATCATAATTTAAATCTTACAAAGGGGTTCTTGAACTCCAAGGGTGGAAGGAAACCTAAGGATGAACACCACACATACCTGAGTAGTTGAATTCTTGAAGTTTCTTGGAAATTTTCTTGGGAATTGATCTTGAATCTTGAAGTCTAGGGTTTTCTATTTGAGAGAGAATGATCTTAATTTGAGGGAATTTGAATAAAATAATGACTAATTAGGATATTAGGGCATTAATCTCATGTTTTGGACTGATTTAGGTAATGGAAAAAGACTCAACTGCCCCTGAAAAGAATTAAATTTTCGTAACGAAAAATCCTAATTTTGGCCATCACTGTGATGCGGTGCCATCTCAGTGAGCCACTGAATTTTGACTGCATGTGTATCCCACAGACAAGTGTGAAAATGTACTTTGACGCGATGCGGTGGGATCGCGTTGAATCTCTGGAAATTGATATGTGCAACTGGCACTCCTCCACGACGTGATACTTATCGTGGTGCTTCATTGGAAAATGCCAATTAGGAACTAGAACTTTATTGTGATGCAATACTATCATGGTGATTCACTGGAAAATGATGAGAGCCATTCTTGGGGTCACCATGATACTGTGCTGCTCGAATTGAGCTACGACTTTCAGTAAAAGTTCTAAATCTTCTCAACCGAGTATTGGATTTGGGCACAATTGGTATTTTTTGAAAGACTATTCAATTTTCTACAGTTTGGTGGGTATTGAGCTGGAAAATTCTGAGTACAGAAAAAGTTATGCTTGTTTGAAGTTGACTAAAGCAACATTCTTATCGAAAACTCAATCGGTATGGGATATTTTGATTCATCAAATAGCTGGGAGTTATGTGGGACCTTAATATACATCAAACTAACTCATAAAGCTACCAAAGAACCATAATGTACTACTCATGAGCTTGAAACATGACTCTATCATTGTTTTGGATTTTTGGGGTATTACGATATCTCCCCCTTGGGAACATTCATCCTTGAATGAGACTGGTTAAGATGGAAGCACTGAGGGACTGAGATTACATGCTGAATATATGTGATTACATGACTGAATCTAAACATGGCACATGACTAAACCAATTTCATGAATGCATGACTAACATGAGAATGATATGCAGCTGAAACTGAGCGCGGAAAAGATAAATTCTAAGAAGATTATTACCTTAAGTTGAGTCTAAGTTTGTGGAGAAAAGGTGAGGATACTTGGTCTGCATATCTACTTATGCTTCCCAAGTATCTCTTCATAGGAAAGACTGTTCTGAACATCTACGCTTTCTAAGAGAACAACTATAGCTAGGTCGCCAATACACTTCTTCAACAAGGAAATCTGGAATACTAGGTACACTGAGGCTAAGTCTGCAGACAACTCAAGCTCATACGCCACCTTTTTTAAATGACTCAAAATCCTATAAAGACCAACATATTGGGGACTAAGATTCCTCTTCTTACCAAACCTCTTCACTCCCTTCATGGGAGAGATCTTCAAAATACACAAAATCGCCAACCTCAAATTCAAAATCCTTATGTTTTATATCTGCATATAATTTCTGTCGGCTCTGGGATGCCTTAAGTCTCTCCCTGATCAACTGTACCTTTTCTAAAGCATCAAACACCTAGTCAGGCCCTACTACTGCTGCCTCACTTACTTCAAACTAACCAATCAGAGATCTATATTTTCTCTCATATAGAGCCTCAAATGGAGCCATCTAAATACTAGAATGATAATGTTATTATATGTGAACTTAATCAAAGGAAAGTGATCATCCCAACTGCCCTTAAAGTCGACTACACATACTCTCAACATATCCTCAAGGGTTTGAATGGTCCTTTCTGCTTGACCATCTCTCTGAGGGTGGAAGGTTGTACTAAGGTAAACGAGGGTACCAAGACCATTCTGAAAATATTTCCAAAAGTGAGAGGTAAATTGAGTACCTCTGTCTAAAATGATGGAAAATGGAACACCATGCAACCTAAATACCTCTCTAAGATAGAGCTTGGCATATTCCTCAGCAAAATAAGAAGTATGGACTAGCAAGAAATGAGTTGATTTGGTCATTCTGTCCATAATGACACAAATCAAATCATGTTGCTTATGAGTACGAGGCAAACCTGTCACAAAATCCATGTTCACTTTCTCCCACTTCCAAGTAGGAATACTGAACTCCTGCATAGACCCATTTTTCTTCTGATGTTCAATCTTAACCTGCTGATATGTGGGGCACTTAGCTACAAAATCTACAATATCTCTCTTTATCCCACTCCACCAATAGATTTCCCACAAATTGCGGTACATCTTCGTGGCCCCTAGATGAATATAGTAATGTGCACCATGCGCTTCTATAAGAATTCATTGCCTCAACTCATCAACACATGGTATACATAGTCGACCCTGGAAACACAACACAGCATCTCCCCCTTGAGAGTAAACCTCTACTTTTTGATCTTTGACTGACTCCTTCAACTTCACTAGGCTAGGATCCCTATCTTGGTTTTCTTTCACTTTGGCAACCAAGGAAGATTTTGAACTATTCTAAACCCAAACACTACCCTCAGCTGAATCAACTCAACGAATACCTAATCTGGCAAGCTAATGAACATCCTGCACTAACTACTTTTTATCACCCTCGACATGAGCAACACTACCCATAGACAATCTACTTAGGGCATCTACTACCACATTAGCCTTGCCCGAGTGGTACAAAACACTCATATCATAATCTTTCAACAATTCTAACCATCTTCTCTGGCACAAATTCAAATATTTTTGCGAAAACACATACTGCAAGCTTTTGTTATCTGTGAACACATCAACATGCACCCCATACAAATAGTTCCTTTAAATCTTTAAGGCAAACACAACAACTACTAACTCAAGATCATGGGTAGGGTAATTCTTTTCATGAGGCTTAAGTTGTCTAGAGTCATAGGACACAACCTTATCTCTCTTCATCATAACACATCTCAACCCAACTCTGGAAGTATCATAGTACACAACAAACCCATCTGAATCATCTGGCAAAGTCAAAATTGAGGCTGTAGTGAGTCAACTCTTCAACTCTTTAAAACTTTTCTCACAAGAATCTGGCCACTAAAACTTAACTTTTTTATGATTCAATCTAGATATGGGGTATGTAATAGACAAAAATCTCTCAACAAACCATCGGTAATATCTAGCCAACCCCAAGAAACTCCTAATATCTGATGGGGAGATGGGTCTGGGCCAGTTTCTCACCGCTTTGGTCTTTTGAGCATCCACTCTAATGCCATTACTGGAAATAATATGGCTAAGGAAAGCTACTGGTCTTATCCAAAATTTGTACTTACTGAATTTAGCGAACAACTATTGGTCTCTAAGAGTCTGCAATCCTATTTTGAGGTAGTTCGTATGATCATTGTCATTATGAGAGTAGACAAGAATGTCATCAATGAAGACTATGATGAATATATCCAAGTACTACTTAAACACTCGGTCCATCAATTCCATGAAGGCTACTGGAGAATTATCAAGACCGAAGGACATGACTAGAAATTTGAAGTGACCATACTGAGTTCTAAAAGTGTTTTTTGGAATGTCACATTCTCTAACTCTGAGTTAATGATAGCTGGACCTGAGGCCTATCTTCGAGAAATAACTGGCACCCTGAAGTGGGTCGAACAAGTCATCAATTTTGGGAAGTGGATATTTTTTTTATTGTGACTTTATTCAACTAACAGTAGTTGATACATATCCTAAGAGAACTGTCTTTCTTTCACACAAACAAAACTGGTGCGCCCTACGGGGAAACACTGCATAATGAATCGCTTATCTAGGAGATCTTTCAATTGTTCCTTTAATTCTTTGAGTTTAGCTGGATCCATTCTATATGGCAGAATTGATATAGGCTGAGTATCTAGAAGAAGGTTAATTTCGAAGTCAATTTTCCTTTCGGGAAAAACTCTAAGAAGATCTTCAGGAAACACATCTTGAAATTCCCTCACTACTGAAACTAACTCAAGATTAGAAGTCTCATAATTTGAGTCTTTGACTTAGACAAGATGGTAAATACACCCCTTGAATATCATTCTTTTCGCTCTAAGGTATGAAACAAGTTGAACCTTAGCTGTCGTGGTACTACCCCTCCATTCAAGGACTAGTTTATTTAGGAACTAAAAATGGACAACTCTATTTCTATAATCAACTAAAGCATAGCATGAATAGAACCAATCCATGCCGATAATGACATCAAAATCTATCATCTCTAGCTCTACAAGATCTGCTGAAGTAACTTTCTGAGACACCATAATCGAGTAGTTTCTTTATACCCGTTGGGCTATGATAGACTTACCCACTAGGGTAGAAACTAAGAAAGGCTTTACTAAGATTTCGAGACTCACTCTAAAGTTGACAGCAATATAAGGAGTTATGAAAGACAGAGAAGCTCCAAGATCTAATAAAGCATAAATATATAAATGATAGATTTGCAACATAATAGTAAGCACATAAGGAGAACTCTCTTAATCCTGCCAAGACTGAAGTGCATAGAGCTTGTTTGGGTGCTACCCATTGGTGGCACTAGAAGTGGCACCTTGCTGAGATGGGCGATCGGACTAAACTAGGGGATGACTATGCTGACTCTGCAAACCCCATGAAGATACTTTCTAATCCTATGGCTTGGCTTACTGCACCTAAAACATACGTCACTACCATCTCTACAAATACCCTAGTGGTTTCTACCATATTTCTGACAAAGAGGATTTGTCCAAGCACTGTTTATGCTACACTGAGTTTTAGAGCCTGCGCCCTATCTTTATTACCATTTCTAAACTTGGGCATTGGCGCACTAGCCGAAAATAGAGCTGGGACTGAGGATTTTGGGTGGAACTGAGGATGGTTACCTCTTTCTAACTTTGACTGAGAAAAACTAAAACTACTTATTCTAGCCCTCTTACTCTTCCTATCTTTCTCCTTAGTCTTTTGTTCCTCAATATGCTGAGCATGGACCATCAACCTATCTAAGTCCATATTTTTAATCAGTATTGCGGTCCTACACTCTTTGACCATACTATCAGACAAACCAGAAACAAACTTACTCATCTTAGACCTACTATTAGCTACCACATGAGGAGCATACCTGGCTAACTGAGTAAACTTGAGAAAATACTCCTTCACTTTTATACTGCTCTACTTTATGTTAATAAACTTTAACACCTTAGCCTCTCTCAACTCCAATGAAAAGAACCTATCTAAAAAGGCAATAGCAAACTTCTCCCATTCTATAGGCCCTATATTTGTGCCTCTCTCCACCTTTCACTACTTAAACCATGTATGAGCTACATCTTGAAACTGATAGGCAGCTAACTTAGCACTTTCACTAGCAGTTACCGCTATAATATTTGTGACCTTCTGCACCATGTCAAGGAGTTCCTGTAGGTCCTTCTCAGACTTAGACCTTGAAACTGAAAGAGGGTTTATTCGAGTAACATCCTGAATTCTAGCTGTAGCAGTATTGGCCACTGGGTTATCCTGAACAGCAATTAGTTGAACATTTTGAGTTGCCACAGATGGGCTAGGGTGGTAAATGAAGCTCTAAATTTTATGTGAGAAATATGCTCATTCAGGGGATCTTCTGAATGGGCGGGGGTGTTGGCTGGTTCCTATTTATTCTTCCATTAGTCTTTCTAGGAGGCATCTTCTATAAAAAAAAAAGGGAAAGTTGAATTAGATAGAGAGTTTAACTTGAGCTAATGCTTGCTCGCGTGATGTGAACACTGAAATAAGGGAACTTTTTCCTAAAAATGCCTCATAGTCTCTTGTCCATAAGTTTGGCATGCTACACATCCATGCACAAGACTCTACTCAACATGGATTTTAGACTTACTATGATACAATAGAACATTATGCTCTAATACCAAGTTTGTAACACCCCGAGACTACATCATAGGCATCACACTGTGCTTACAACCCAGAAAGATCACAAGCTAACCCATGACTGGTACCTGCTGTGAGAACTGAAGGATAATATTAAAAGTACAAATATGTAGAAGTTAGACTAAAATGCCATAAGGTTCATAAACTAGAAATAAATACTGAATACTGATAATAATACTAAAAATATTGAATATCTGTCTAAAGTAATCTAGTTCGAAAGCCTCTAATAGTCTGAATGTGAGGTTGATGGGACAAGTCCCCAACTAACCCCAACTATTGAACATACTAAATATACTAAAATGCTAAAATAAACAACGTCCTTGATGGATAAGGACTCACTACTGAATCTATTGCTAATATCCAGAGCTGTTAAGTACGGTCAAGACCCTGAGTGTTCGAACCTATAATATGAGACATCATAGAATAAAAGAGAGTATGCATCAGTACATGGAATGTACTAGTATGATAAGTAAGGTAAGGTTGATATACATGGGTTCATATGCATGAAACGATAACTAACTGAATAAACATTATAAAGTAACTGGATGAGAGTACATGCAAAACTATAACTACTAAACATACTGAACATGCAATATTGTGCATATAGGTATACATCATGTATCTGAGATTATACTGAGACTGAGTACTGAATTATGATAGTTGAATAATATAACTAATAGCCATGGTCCTATAAAACTGACTAAGTTCTTTACTAATTACTGAGACTGAAACTGTAACTGTGGAAGTGTTCATCTAATCGACATACCCCGATTATAGACTAATTTGGGGTCCAAACTGTGACCCCTGTTGGAAGGATGTTAGCACCTTGTCATGGGCTACTAAGAATGTTTTGTCAACCCTAATCTGATAGGAAGACTCATGAAATATATATATATATATATATATATATATATGGGGTTGTGTCATCCCTAGTCTAGCAGGAGGATGAATTACACTACGCTGGCTACATAGTTCTATAGCTCAGGGATTGCTACTAAGGGTCAAACCCTTTACTGACATGAATGTCCCTATCCCTGGGTTCGCTCAGTGATGAATCCTACTCCCAACTAAACTGACACTGATCACTAGACTATACTAACCTTGACTGATCCCACATTGATTCTGTTAACTGATTGAATGTGACTATTTAGAATACTACGAGATCATTCTAGTATGACTGAAAACTAAGTAAGCAACTAAATTTCAAGTATACGATATCCCCAGGACTCGATAGCATAATTAAAGGAACCATATCATAAGATTAAAGCAATACATTAAGGATGGCAGGAACAAATCATTCATATAGGCATTTTGTCAGACACTTGGGAAGCATGATTCTTGAATATGGGGAAAAATAACATGGGATTATCATGATTACAACATTCAATTCATAATTCATGGGTTATGACATGAGGAGTACATAAATCACCACACATACTAGTTTATTTACTTGAAATCCATAGTCTTTTTGGTCTAAACCCCAAAAAATCAACACATGCATGAGCACAATTCAATTTAAAAATACAAATCATAATTTAAATCTTGTAAAGGGAATCTTGAACTCCAAGGGTGGAAGGAAATCCAAGGATGAACACCAAACATACCTGAGTAGTTGAATTCTTAAAGTTTCTTGGAAATTTTTTTGGGAATTGATCTTGAATCTTGAAGCCTAGCATTTTTTATTTGAGAGAGAATGTTCTTAATTTGAGTGAATTTGAATAAAATAATGACTAATTAGGCTATTAGGGCATTAATCTCATGTTTTAGATGGATTAGGGTCATGAAAAAAGACCCAACTGTCCCTGGAAAAAATTAAATTTTTGTCACTGAAAATCCTGATTTTTGCCATCAGCGCGATGTAGTGCCATCGCAATGAGCCACTAGATTTTGACTACATGTGTATCCCACAGACAAGTGCGAAAATGCACTTTGACATGATGTGGTGGGATTGCATTGCGTCTTTGGAAATTTATGAGAATAAACTGGCCCTCCTCTGCGATGCGATACTTATCATGGTGCTTCACTGGAAAATGCCAATTAGGAATTGCAAATTCACCGCAATACGATACTATTGTAGTGATTCACTAGAAACTAACGAGTACCATTCTTGGGGTCACTGCAACGCAATGCTGTCGTATTGAGCTACTGTTTTTACTAAAAGTGCCATAACTTCTCACCTGAGTATCGAATTTGGGAAAAATTGGTATCGTTGGAAAGATTATTCAATTCCCTAATATTTTGGGTTTTGAGTAGGAAAATTCTTTGTAGAGCAAAATTTATGCTCGTTTTAAGTTGACTAAAGCAATATTTTTGTCGAAAACTCAATCGGTATGGGATATTTTGATTCATCAAATAGCTGAGAGTTATTTGGGACATTAATATACATCAAACTAACTCATAAAGCTACCAAAGAACCATAATGTACTACGCAAGAGCTTGAAACATGACTCTAACATTGGTTTGATTTTTGGGGTATTATATATTTACAGAGTAGAGAGGAGCATATGCAATATTTGAGGATTGTGCTTTAGACTTTAAAAGGTTATAGGATTTTTCCAAATTCTCTAAGTGTGAGTTTTAGCTTGTGTCGGTGATATTCCTTAGGGATATGGTGTCTAAGGTTAAGATTATAGTAGAACCAATAAAGATTGAGCCTAGTCGTGATTGAGCTAGGCCTATATCTCTATCTGAGGTTTGTATCTTTATTGGTTTGGTTGGTTATTATAGATGATTCATTAAGATTTTTGCTACTATTATAGCACTGATAACTAGATTAACTCAAAAGAAGGTTCTTTTCTAATATTTTGAGTAGTTTAAGCTTAATTGATTTCTTACCTCAGTTCCTGCCTTGGATCATCCTCTTGAGGGTGAAGGATTCACCGTATATTGTGATACTTCTAGTGTTGGTTTGAGTTATGTGTTGATGCAGTATGGTTGAGCTATTGCTTATACATTAAGGTAGCTAAAGATGCATGAGTGAAACCACCCCACTCGTGATTTGGACTTGGCGGTGGTTGTTTTTATGCTTATAACTTTTAGACATTACTTTACCATATTCATTGTTAGATATTCACAGACCATTATAGTCTTTATAATCTTATGACCCTGAGAGAACGTCATTCTAGGCAGTGTATATGGTTGAGGTTGCTTAAGGATTATGATATTTTTGTTTTGTATCATTCGATCTAGGCGAATGTGGTAGAAGACACCTTGAGTCAGAAGGCGGTGAGCATGGATATTTTAGCTTCTATCTTTGTTTCTCAGAGGCCGTTGACACAGGACATTCAGTACTTAGCCAACAAAATAGCGTGACTTGATATTTTAGACCCTAAATGGATTCTTGCTTTGCATCATCCATGATCAGGTGTTGAGTGGTGAGAACAAGAGGGCTACCATAGATTTTTAGGGTATTTTGAGATTTTATAGTCGTATTTTTGTTTTGAGGGTTGATGAATTTATTCAGTCAATTTTGCATGAGGCTCACAACTCTAGATATTCTATTCACTTGGGTAAAGCTAAAATGTATAGAGATTTAAGGAAGCATTATTGGTTAAGTGGTATGAAGAGAGATATGACAACCTTTATAGCTTATTGCCTATGTTGTTAACAGGTAAAGACCGAGCATTAGACACCTGATGGCTTAATTCAGAGGTTGCTCATTCCCGAGTGGAAGTGGGAGCAGACTACCATAGACTTTATTAGTGGTTTGACTTGCACCTCTCGTGGTTCCAATAGTATTTGGGTCATTATGGATGGGTTGACCAATTCAATATATTTCATTCCTATTTAGATGTCCATCATTGTTGAGAGGTTGGCCCATACCTATATTCATAAGATAGTCCATTTTCATGGTGTGCCTATATCTATCTTTTCAAATCGAGGTTTAATGATCATTTTTAGCTTTTGGAGAGCTTTTTAGGAAGAGTCAGGTACTCAGGTGGATCTTAATACAACCTTCCATCCTCAGACCGATGGGCAATCAGAGCTGACTATTCAGGCTCTCAAAGATATGCTCTAAGCCTGTGTTATGGATTTTGGAGGTCAGTTGGGGTAGTACTTAGATTTGATAGAGTTTGCATATAATATTAGCTATTATTTGAGTATTGAGAGGGTTCCATTTGAGGATTTATATGCTAGGGAATGCCATTCTCTAATTGGGTGGTTTGACACCTCCAAGATTATACCCCGTGCTACTGACTTGCTTCAGGATTTATTGGATAGGGTCGGAGTAATTCAGGATAGGTTGAGGGCAGCTCAAAGTAGGTAGAAGGATTATACAGATTAAAGACTTTGTGCCTTAAGATTTAGAGTTAGTGATAGGGGATTCCTCTGTGTATCACCCATGAAGGGTGTGATGAGGTTCGATAAGAAGGGCAAGCTCAGCACAAGATATATTGGACCCTTTGAGATCCTTTGCACAGGTGGTAAGGTGGCTTATGAGTTAGCCTTACCCTTATATTTTTCTATTTTCCATCTATTTTTCCAAGTTTTTATGTTGTGGCTATACATTCTTGACTCATCTCATGTTCTTAGATAGGACTCACTTCAGTTCGATAAGCGGTTGGCATTCGTTGAGGAGCCGGTGCTCAAATTAGCCTGTGATGTCAGGCAGTTGCGCACGAGAGAGATTCTAGTAGTTAAGGTTCAGTAGATGCAGCACCTAGTAAGGAAGGCTACTTGGTAGATCAAGAGTAAGATGTGTACCCAAGTATCCTTACCTTTTCGAGCTTCAGGTACATCCTATCCCTTTACTTTGGCAGACAAAAGTTATTTTAGTAGTGGATATTGTAATGACCCTCAAGGTCATTTTCTATATTTCTACTGATTTTAGTAGTCAAGAGATTTCTTATAGTTTCCCCAAGTCATTTCTAACTTTTGTAACTGATAATTAAGTTCTCGTGCAATTCATTTGGTTTTTTAGAGCTGATTCCCTATTTTGAAGTCTTCCCTAGTTTAAATTGGCTACCAGGCAAAAAATTCAATCAAAATGAAATTGTATGACAATTCTAATAGTCTAGTAGCTCTAGAACATCAATTTTAGTCTAGGTAGGCCCTTATTTTGGATCTCGAGGCTTTCAGACTCATTTCGATCAACTGGCCAAAAGTTTAAAAAATAGAACATAGGTGTGGGACCCACTTTTCAATGAAATGACCTCGAATGGAAATTTTGAATGCACCATTGAGTTTGACGTCGAATTTGATAGGGTAGCATAGTTTGTTTATGTATTTAAGATTTTGGATAAATCTCGAAGGGTTGGTAGAAACCTAAAATAATTTTTAAGCTTCAGCCGGTGCACTACTTAAGCATACATTTAGGTCGCTTAAGTGGAGGAACACTAAAGCGCTCAGCTGACCACTTAAGTGGTCAGGCTAGCCCAGCACAGGTTCGCTTAAGCGGCACCCTTACCACTTAAGCAATGGCCACCTAAGCAACGGTCTCTTAAGCGGCATGAGGACCGCTTAAGCGGTATATGTGCAGATGGCCAATGTAGCTAAAGAGACACTAGGTCTCTTAAGCAGCCCAGTTTCTACTTTAGCGACACTCTTGTACCTGGAAATGCTATAAATTCTCCACTTAGCCCAATTTCTCCCATTTTTCACTCCTTTTTAAAAGTATAGAACCCTAAAAAGTGTGAAAACTTGGGAAAATCAATGGTGGGAGATTTTGGAATGTTTGTGAACTTAAATTACACATTCTTTTCTGAATTCATGGTAAGCTTCCATCAATTTCTTGATTAATTTCTTCATCTTTATTCAAATTACCTAAAATATTAGTGGGTTGATTATAGCAACATTAGAGCTCAAAATTCACCCATTTTTTAGGATAAATATTCCTTGAGCATACAAGGATGTTTGTTATGAAAGTGTGATTCTGTAAATGGGCCCTATATAGTATTGTAACATAATTTTGGATCTGAAGCACAATAGTGCAATATGGGTAGCATTATTCTCATTTTGATAAGTAGATTGTGATTTTGATAATGTGGCACCTTGTGGAAGCTTCTCGAAAAGTGAAATCATCGATTCAGTGAATTCTTTGGGGTTTTCTTCAGTATTCGGGTAGGCTAGTTTTACTTTCCTCATCGATCGAACTAATTCCTAGTGGGAAAAGGGTCCAAAATATATTTGAACTTTGATGAAATTTATGGTATCATGCTTGAATTTTGTGGGGGTCCTATGACCCCCATGAACTATTTATTAGTGTATTTTAGTGACATTTATAAGCTAATAAATAGATTAAATTTTATCAATAAATAAAAGAGTTTAGTGTAAATAAATATTAGTAAAATACGCTAATAAATAGTCTAGGGGGTCATATCATGCTAATAAATAGTCTAAGGGGGCCATAAGACCCCTGCAAAGTTCATTCGTGTTATAGTAAATTTCATCAAAATTTGGGTATATGTCAAACCATTTTCCCATTCGTAGTATAATTATGACATTGTGCTATATATGGAATGGGATTTACGTATTGAAAGTATGATTGACAATATTTGGATTATTTGAACTGTTTAGGCTATCTTGGAACAGTAAATTAGGCGTAATTGACTTAGTTTCTCATGATTTAGGTAGAATTGCTATCCTAGATTCAATTATGGCTTATTTAACACCTAGAAGTGAATTTAGATATCTTAGCCTAGTCTAATGTAGAATTTGCCTTAGAACGAATTTCAAGGATTAAAAGTGACCCCCCGGCCCACCTTAGGCCATGATTTGTATTAGCTCTTGTAAACTTATATACGTATGTCATACCCTTTAAAATGCTTATTTTGGACTTTTAGGAGTTTAGGCACATGATATTTACTATGGTTTGGTATTTTAGAGTTGGTGCTAAATCCAAGCAAAATCCCTTGTCTTACTGATATTGTGTTTCGATTCAAGTGTGACAAATTAATGATAATATTGATGACATGAGATTTAGTTCAAGTCCATCAAATGATAAGAATTATGATAATGCTATGAGTTCTAATTTGAGTCTTGCATGAGAGTTTATTTATGATATGACACGGTATGGATGGGTTCATGGTTATATATTGATATTTGATAAATTTATAGAACTTCGGTTATTTACATTCCTTGATTGCACCCTTTGGGATTATGGGGGCCTGCATTGGGTTATTTACTTTTCACCACCTACTGACTATAGGAACCAGTCTTATAGTATCGATTATGCTTTCTTTCATATTATGTCTATTTTGGTTATTTACTTATAGTGTTGCAGCTTATTTCCATGTTTGCCCTTTTACCTTGACTTAGCTTAATTATCTCGCATCTTTATCATATTTATATCATGATTTAGCTCAGTTGGCCGATGATGCTTACTGAGTACTATGGTTTTGGTACTCATACTACACTTTTGTACCTTTTTAGTGTAGATATGAGTACTAGTAACCACTACAATATGATGATCTTATTAAGTTGAGTTCGAAGATAGGGTGAGATCATAGAGTTGGAGTTGCTCCTTTTTCCTTCTATTATCTATGTATAGTATTTAATTATTTGAAACAGGCTGTAGTTGACTACTTCAATACTTATGTTTTGTTTGTTATAGTTCTTGCACAGGCACTACTAGCTCATGGGATAGTTATAGATGTTTTATTAATATGTTAGACTATCATTACTGTTTTATTGTCATTAAGTCTTCAATTGTTGATTTTCAGAATTTTTGGTAATTTTCCACCAAATTAACCCATTGAATATAGCTTTGGGCTTCGGTTTAGCTTACCTACTGGCGGGATAGAATAGGTGCAATCATGACTCATAAATTAGGTCGTGATAGCTTTAACATCCAACTTGATGCTAAAGCAACTCATTAGGGCTGGGCCAAGCCACTAAAGAACCTGAAAGGATACTAAAATGGCCTCCGCTACAGCACCCAAAGGGTCGCTCTAGCTGATGCACCAGTTGAGTACAGCAGTTGGAGACTTAGAATTTTTCTATGTCTCCACCGACCCCATGGGATTCGTTTGAAATACCTTATATGCAAACAAACTATGCTACCCTATCAAATTCAATGTTCCAAAATCAATCTCACAGTCAAAATTTCCATGTGAAGTTATTTTGACAAAAAGTGGGTCCACTCCCAAGTGTTATTTTTCTCAATTTCCAGCCAAGATCCCTGAATGAAAGCCTTAGGGCTCAAACCAAAGGTCTTTCTAACTTAAATTTGATGTTACAGAGTTGTTAGAACTATCAGCATTGATATACAAGGTCGTTTGATTGATGTTTTTTCCTGGTAGCCAACTCTTACCAATGAAACTTCAAAATAAAGAACTGGCAATAAAACCAAACAAATTGCTCAGTAATCGAACGGTCAGCTCCAGCAAGTCATAACTGACTTAGGGAAGCTATATTAAAGCTCTAAATATCAAAAATATGTAGAAATGTATGTAGCGCCCCGAGAGTACATCCTGGGCGCCACACGCTGCTTACGACCCCGAAGGACCACAAGCTAACCCATGACTGATATCAGCTGTGAGCACTGTATAATAATCATGAAATAAATACAGAATTTTGATGAATTTCCATAAAGTTAAAATCTAAATACTGATAAAATCTAACAACTAAAATAACAATCTATAAAACTGAATACTGTCTGACAACTAGTCTTAAAAACCTCTAACTGAAATTGTCCAAAAGTGGTGTTGATGGGACAATCCCCCAACTAACTCCCTCTACTGAAATATTGAGTCTACTGAAATACTAAAATAAAGCATATCCCCGATAAATGAGGACTCACTTCTAAATCTACTGCTGGCTGAATCATAATCTGTCTATATGCGGTCGGGAACTGAAGCATCCGAACCTTAAATATACGACATCATAGCACAAGAGAAAGTATACATCAGTATGTGAAACGTATTGGTGTGCTAGATGATGTAAGGCTGAATGCAAAGGTTTATATGCATGAACAATACTGACTGAATTATATAGAGTAATTGAACATGAGAGTACATGTAAACTAAAACTACTGTAACTACTAAGTATGCAATATTACGCATGTACGTGAATGAATATTGCAACTAAGCTTTTCTGAAGCTAAGTACTGAATTTTGATAACTGAGTTACTGATATTGATTGACTTTATCTAACAGTCCTGATTCTGTAGAACTAAACTGAATTCTAAACTAAGATTGAAACTAAAACTATGGGAGATAATCATCTAACTGACAAGCCTCTTTCTAATCTAATTGAGGTCCAACCTGTTACCCCAGCTGGAAGGGTGCTAATACCATGCCATGGGTACTAACAACGATTGTGGAGTCAGTCCTAATCCAGCGGGTGACCCCTAAGATCAGTCCTAAACTAGTGGGTGATCCCTGAGTATGTCAGTCCTATCTAACGGGTGACATCTCATAACCTACGATTGGTACGTAGTTCTGGAACTTAGGGATTGCTTCTAGGGATACAGTCCTAACTAACTAGTATGGCCCCATCCTTAGGCTTTCTCGGTGCTGAATCCTACTCCCAACTAAAAGACACTGAACTGAGTATACAGAACTGGACTAGAATGATACTAAGATTACTGAGTTTTCCTAAGTTCTGTAACTGGCTGAGTTCAACTGAGTTCTGTAATGGACTGAGAGTACTACTGATCATGACATAACTGATACTATTCTGTAACTGACACTAGCTTTAGATAAACAGCTAAATTGTCGCGTATTAAATACCCCCAGGACTTGATAGCAAAAAAAGTAAAGCAAAGCATAACTTTGAATAACATAGAAATGTTCACTTGGTCATAATTCATTCATAGAGATATTTCATCAAACATTTGTTATGCATTAACTTCTACATGAATGGAGAACACATGTTAGAATGCTATAATGGCATTATTTCATTCTCATAGACAATTTATCAAACACATGGAAAGCATAATTAGTACATTAAATCATAAACTCTTAGGGTTGACATGATTACAATAGTCAACTTGCTCATTGAAGGACTTATCATGAATATCATATAGTTCAACAAATATTAGGATCAATTCTTGGAACTTGTAATCTAGATCATGGATTAAAATCAAAATAACATCATAGAAACCTTAATCACTTTGTAAATTCAAGGGTTTATCAAGATAATCAAATATTCTTCACACTTGCTATTTAATTTCAGGAAAAACATGCACTTAAATCATGGATTGAGACCCAACTAATATCATGAACATGAATTTAATCTAATTCAAACATGGAAAACATAAATACACAATCTCTGTACTTCAAAAAAGAATTCTTGGACTTCATGGGTGGAAGAGACCCATGAATGAACATCTAATATACCTTAATTTGTGAGTTTTCTTGGAGTTCTTGGAGAGATTCTTGTGATTGACCTTGATTTATTAAACTAGGATTTTTACCTCTTGAGAGAGAATGATTTTGTTCTTGGGAGAAAGTGAGGAAAAGTGACATAATAGGGTATTTAGGGCATAATTTCATGTTTAAACGTTGATCTGAGTCATAGGAAAAGTCTAAGTTTCCCTTGAGATTTAAAATCCTATAACAGGAATGAAGATTAAAGCCTCACCACGACATGGTGATTGGGTCATCGTTATATCTACCGCAGCACGGTGGAATCACAGTAACTCACTGGCTCATGAAAATTATTGATTTAAGTATCACCACGATTCGGGGAAATCATGGTGAGCTACTGGAATCAGACAAATGTTGAAATGGCCTTCAGCGCGACACGATGGAGGTCTCATCATGATACTCACCTGGACGTGGCCTAATCGCGGTGAGCCACTATTTTTACATAAACTTGTCCTAATATTTAGCTAAACTTTTCTAAGTCGGCGACCCCTTATCAAGTTTTAATGGACTAAGCTAAGCTTAGAATTTTGTGGGGTCTTACAATATCTCCCCCTTGGGAAAATTCATCGAATGAGACTGACTAAGATGGCAGAAATGATAAACTAAGAGTATATACTGGACATACACAACTGAAGCATGACTACATGACTGAAACTGCTGATATACTGGATAAGCTGGGTTTGTATATTGAACATGCATATCTGATGCTTGAGTACATGACTGAAAATGATTCATGAATGCATGCCTGAATATGCAATGGTAACTGATACCAAGTTTATAATTATATCTTAAACATGGAACTGGGTAAATCTAAGGAATACTGTTCTCCTAAGCTGAGAGTACTGATTAACCTTAGATCATTTACTGAACATAAAAATATGGGAATGTGAGAGAATAGATGAGTCTAAAACATGATATATAGACTAAATATCATGAACTAAAGTGATTCCTTGAATACATGCCATGACACGGGAATGGTCACACGACTGAGATTGGAACTAGAAAGTCAACTTGTGGGTACTCATTCCTCCTAACTGGATCTTTCTACATGAAGAGAAACTGGAAGGCTTAGGAAATGAAAGCTCGGGGGTTATAGTGTATCTCCACCTTGGGACAACTATGTCCTTCAATGAATGCTGACTTGGCTGAGATACTAAGTAAAAGTTATGACGATGCACAGGGCACCTACGAACTAAATTATGAATGAATATCTTGGATCTGAAACTGAGGCATGATGCATAAACTAGGTTGAACTCCTAACTACTAGGATGCTCTATCTTGGAATGGTCATATTCAAAAAACTTCAAATAGTATAACTAGATGAAAAGATGGGAAACAATACAAGCTTGCCCGCCTAACTGCTAAACTAAACTGAATTCTTGGCTTCACGAACTAACTGAATTCTTGGCTTCACGAACTAACTCATACTGAAAACTTACACTCAGTTGGAGCATTCCTGTGATACTCTTTCTATAAGTTTCTAATGACTTTAGGGAGTAAGGAACCTTGGTATGATCTGAATAAGACATCTGAATAGGAAACCACAACATGGCTAGAATTATGTAGTATTGGCACTGATAACCTTACTACTGAGGTCTGAGCTGAACTAAATTCTCCCGCTAAGTTCAAGTCTACTCAAATCATAGAAATATATTAGCCACTTACACATCAACATTACATTCAAGCCTATCTTCATGACTAAAGCCTCGTGTAAAACAAGTATGCAATAATTTTTCCTTAACATGAAACATTTACTATCTCTCATTTAAGCAACTGCACATCACTACGGAGGGTTCACTGAAAGGTTAAAACATGGGGACCTAAAGCATGAATGGACACTATAATATACTTGGTACTTGACTGAAGCCTGAGGAATAGAATATCAACATCATGAGTTTATCAAGGGATCTAAGTAGAGAATATACATGACATACTCTGAATTTAGTTGATCATAAGGAGACTAACATGAGTCATGGGAACTGAGCATACTATAAGGCATGAGTATATGAGTCATGCGTTGCATGACCTATGTTGGCATTTTTGTATTCGTGGAATGTGAATTGTAACACTAAGTAAACTGGAACTCTATTATACTAGGAACTATAAGTGTACATGATTTTTGTTAATGTGCACGACTATGAGCTATGAGTATAGAGCTGACATATAAGGCATGAGTACTGACATTACTGACTTTACTACTAAAATTTGAAAGCCTGACTTGGTCACTCGTTCTACCATCTCCCCCTTAGCTTAAAGCCATTATTCTAAAGTTGTGAACCACTTAATTAATAATTCTAAACTGGACTATCACCGCTATACTCTAGAGTCAAGGAGAAACACTGAGGAGGGCTCTACTAATATTTTGGGAAACACCAAAGTTGACAACTATATAGGGGTTACAAAGGAAGTGAAGCCCCGAAATCTAACTAAGAATAAACATAAGGATGAAAGACTCATAACATACCCATAACTATATTAGGAGAACTTCCCTAATCATGGAGAGACTGGAGTGCATAAAATTTGTTCTAGCGTTGACCACTAATGGCACTGGAATTTGCACCCTGCTGAGTTGGGTGACCGGATGGGACTAGAGGATGGTTGAAATAACCCTGTTGATACAATTCTTCCCCCTTGAGCTAAAACTCTACACTCTCGCATCCTATGACCTGGATTATCATACCTAAAACATACATCATTGCCGGCTCTATATGTACCTAGGTGATTTTTACCATACTCTTCGCAAAGCGGATAGGTACGACCACTTTTCACACTACCCTGGGTTTTAGAGCTTGGTGCCTCATCATGATTGTCATTCCTGAACTTTGGTACTGGCGCACTAGCTAAAGATGGAGCTGGAACTGAAAAATTCAGGCAAAATTGGGAATGGTTACCACCCTCTGACTTAGGTTGATTGGAATTAAAGTTACCTATTCTAGCTCTCTTATTCTTTCTTTCCTTCTCCTTAAGCTTCTGCTCCTCAATCTGTTGATCATAGACCATAAGCCTAGATATGTCCATCTCTTTAATCAACATCAAAGTCCTACACTCCTTGACCACACTATCAGATACCCCAGATACAAACTTGCTTATTTTGGACCTATTGTCTGCTACTACATGGGGAGCATACCTGGCTAATTAAGTAAACTTAAGGGAATACTCTTTCACACTCATACTGCCTTGCCTGAGGTTGATGAATTCTAATACTTTGGCCTCTCTTGGCTCTATGGGAAAGGATTTGTCTAAGAAGGTTGTAGTAAACTCTTCCCATTCTATGGGTTCTGTATCTATACCCCTATCTACTTACCACTACTTAAACCACGTATGGGATACATCTTGTAGCTGATAGGCATCTAACTCAGCACTCTCACTGGAAGTCACTCCCATGATATTTATGACTTTTAAAACCTGATTGAGGAACTCTTATGGGTCCTCTTATAACTTAGCTCCCGTAAAGGAAGGAGGATTTATTCAGATAAAGTCCCAAATCCTGGTTGCAGCAGTATTGGCCATTGGGTTGGCCAGAACAGCAGCTAGCCATTAATTCTGAGTTGCGACTGAATTGACTAGAGTAGTGAATATAGCTCTTAATTCTGCGTAAGAAACGTGCTCATCTAGGGGATCTTCCTGAACAGGTTGAGGTGTTAACTGATTTTTGATTCTTCTTTTGTTAGTCCTATTAGGAGGCATGTTTTGTAAACAAAAGAAAGAAGCAGATTAGACTGAGAGTTTAACTTGATCTCATGCTCACTCGTACGACATAAATACTGAAAAAGGGAAACTTTTTTCTAAAATATCTCATAGCCTCCTGTCCATAAGTGTGGCGCGCTACATACCCATGCACAAGACTGTACTCGATGCGGCTTTCAAACCCCTAGGGCTCTATTGAACCTTAGGCTCTAATACCAAGTTTGTAACACTCTGAGAGTATACCCTGGGCGCCATACGGTGCTTACAACCCCGAAAGATGACAGGATAACTCGTGACTGATATCTGCTATGAGCACTACATAATAATCATGAAATAAATATGGAATTTTGATAAACTTCCATAAGGTTCAAAATCTAAATACTGATAAAGTGTAATAACTGAAATAATAATCTATAAAACTGAATATTATCAGACAACTAGTTTGAAAAGTCTCTAACTGAAATTGTCTGAACGTGGAGTTAATGGGACAATCCCCTAACTAACTCCCTATACTGAAATATCGAGTCTACTAAAATAAAGCAAATCCTCGATAAATGAAGACTCACTTCAAAATCTACTATTGGCTAAATCTGAATCTATCGATGCATGATTGGGAATCAAAGAATCCGAACCTATGATATAGGACATCATAGCACATGAGAAAGTATGAGTCAGTACATGGAATGTATTGGTATGCTAGATGAGGTAAATTTGAATACAAGGGTTCATATGCATGAAAAATACTGACTGAATAATATAGAGTAACTGAACATAAGAGTACATGAAAATTGAAACTACTGTAACTACTGAGTATGCAATAATATGCATATACGTGAATATCTATTATAATTGAGATTTTCTGAAGCTAAGTACTGAATTATAATAACTTAGTTACTAATACTGATTGACTATATCTAACAGTCCTAATTCTGTAGAACTGAACTAAATTCTATACTAAGACTGAAACTAAAACTGTGGGAGGTAATCATCTAACCGACATGCCCCTTTCTAATCTAATTGGGGTCCAACGTGTAACCCCAGCTGGAAGGGTGCAAATATCATGCCACGGGTACTAACAACTACTATGGAGTCAGTCCTAATCTAGAGAGTGACACCTGAGATCAGTCCTAAACTAGTGGGTGATCCCTGAGTATATTAGTCCTATCTAACGGATGATATCTCATAACCTATGTTGGCTACATAGTTATGGAACTTAGGGATTATTTCTAGGGACCCATTCCTAACTAACGGGTGTGCCCCCATTCCTAGGCTCTCACGGTGCTGAATCCTACTCCCAATTGAAAGACACTGAACTGAGTATACAGAATAGGACTGGACTGATACTGAGATTACTGAGTTTTCCTAAGTTCTGTAACTGGCTGAGTTCAACTGAGTTCTATAATGGACTGAGAGTATTACTGATCATGACATGACTGATACTATTCTGTAACTGACACTAGCTCTAGATAAATAGCTAAATTATCGGGTATTAAATACCCCCAGGACTCGATAGCATGAAAAGTAAAGCAAAGCATAACTTTAAACAACATATAAATGTTCACTTGGTCATAATTCATTCATAGAGACATTTCATCATACATTTGTAATGCATTAACTTGTACATGAATGGAGAACACATGTTAGCATGCTATAATGGAATTATTTCATTCTCATAGGAAATTTATCAAACACATGAAAAGCATAATTGGTACATTAAATCATAAACACTTAGGGTTGATATGATTACAACAGTTAACTTGCTCATTGAAGGGCTTATCATGAATATCATGTAGTTCAACACATATTAGGATCAATTCTTGGAACTTGTTATCTAGATCATGGATTAAAATCAAAATAACATCATAGAAAGCTTAATAACTTTGTAAATTCAAGGGTTTATCAAGATAATCAAATATTCTTCATACTTGCTATTTAATTTCAAGAAAAACATGCACTTAAATCATGGATTGAGACCCAACTAATATCATGAACATGAATTCAATCTAATTCAAACATGGAAATCATAAATACACAATCTTTGTACTTCGAAAAAGAATTCTTGGACTTCATGGGTGGAAGAGACCCATGAATGAACATCTAACATACCTTAATTTGTGAGTTTTCTTGGAGAGATTCTTGGGATTTACCTTGATTTATTAAACTAGGGTTTTTACCTCTTGAGAGAGAATTATTTTGTTCTTGAGAGAAAGTGATGAAAGGTGACATAATAGGGTATTTAGGACATAATTTGGTGTTTAAAGGTTGATCTGAGTTATGGGAAAAGTCTAAGTTGCCCTTGAGATTTAAAATCCCGTAACTAGAATGCAGATTAAAGCCTCACCGCGACGCGGTGACTAGGTCATCTGTATATCCACCGCAGTGTGGTGGAATCACGGTGCCTCACTTATTCATGACAATTATTTATTTGAGCCTTACTGCGATGCGGGGGAATCGCGGTTAGCTACTGAAATTTAACAAATGTCAAAATGACCTTCAGTGTAACGTGATGGAGGGCTCATCATGATACTCACCGCAATGCAGCCTAATCGCGGTGAGCTACTATTTTTACATAAACTTGTCCTAATATTTAGCTAAATTTTTCTAAGTCGGGGACCCCTTAGAAGCTTTAACGGACTGAGCTAAGCTTAGGATTTTGTGGGGTCTTACAATGAATTAAATGACCTGGTGTGTCATTATACGTCCCTTCTCATAAAGTTGTTGAGGCTAGTAATTATCTTTGTTGTTGCGATTTCGATGGTTAATTGTATCATAATAGGGAGCGAGGATTGACAAGAAAAAGGATTAATAAGAGAGAGAGGGAGAAGTACATACAGTTTCTATAGTCAGATAAGTGCATAAGAATTGAGGGTTAGATAAATTCATAACATATAGTTAGTTAGTTATTCCTTAAAGGTAAATTAATATTGCTTAAATAAAAGAATGATTGTAAGGTTGAAAGTAAGTGAAGTATGCTCAATTATTAAATTAGTATGTGTGTCATAATATTTCTTGTTCGATATATGTTGTTATGTATTCCTAATCATGATCGGCTAATAATACCTACCAGTATGCATAGTTATACTAATACTACATGTATTATATCTCTATTTGGGGATATATTTATGTTGAAGGTCAGTTGGAGTATCTATAGGTATAATAACAATTATTCTTCAGTAGATCTTATCATTCTACTAATACATGGATGTTGTGTCTTGAGTCGTCCTTCCATTTATTTCATACTCTTGTATCAGTTTAGTCTAGGTTCTGAAAAATTATTTTAATTTACTTCTACAATATATTAATGTAATAAATGTGTTTTAAACAGAAGGGTTATATAATTGTTTATACTTATGGTTATTTTAACTTTCTTTCATGATAACTAAATAGTTGGGTGGTAAGGGTTTTCCTATCTAGCAAATTAGGTAGGTGCCTGCATGATCCGTGATTTTGGTCATGACACTAGTAGACCTCTAATCTTATCCTTATCATTTATCATCACATTGAAATCCCCCACTATCAGCCAAGGCCCCACCATGGTACTGGCTAGGGAATACAAGCTAACTTATAATTCCAGTTTCTCTAATGCATCACAGTTGGCATACACCATTGTAGTAATTACAATATTCCCCAATCCAGTATTTTTTATGGTGATATGTTACTCAGTGTCTAATAGGACCTCTGAATTTACTGGTTTTTCTACAAAGAACCAAAATTTTCCATTTTTATTGAACTAAGGATAATTCATACCAATACTTCTTTTGTACTTCTAAATATGCTTAGAATCCTAGAAAGGTTCCATTAAAGAAATTAAGGAGAAGTTATGGTGTATATTTAACATTTGAATAATGTGATATGCTTGCAAGGTATTAATTGATCTGATGTTCCAAAATAGAGTTCATCATCATTTAGGATTAAAATTATTAGAACCTCTCTTTGAAATAGTTTTGGTTAGCAAAACATGTAAAGGGGGTCTTTGTAACTGATGGAACCCAAATCATTAATCGTACGAACAACTACCCAACTCTACCTTTGTAGGAGAACCCTTAAGACCCAACTATTTAATTAATATAGAAAATAAGTTCACCAACTTTAAATTAATTAATTTCATAAGTAAAAGGATTCATGTTTGAAATACATTAATTACATAATTATGTTAAGAAAGTAAAATAATAGTTTCCCCAGAACCAAATCTAAATAAGTACGAGAGCACCAAACAAATGAAAAGATGACCCGAGACACAGGATCCCTGTAAGAGTAAGATGACAAAAGATGCTGAAGAATAATCTCCATCGTACCTACAGAAACTTTAACTGACCTATAACATGGTTATATATCCAAATGGAGATATAGTAAGTTTACTATCAGTGTAATCTACGTATTGGTAGGTATCATCAGTCGAACAGGATCAAAAATAAATTACAAAATGTAGCAAATAATATGAGATCATAATAAGCATATAGGCTTAGTGGCTAAACATACTTAACTTACATCAACTTCAAACCTCACCGTTTCTCCTTAATTATAGGATTATTAATTTAAGCTTAGAGAGTGACAAACTAACACAATACAATGAATCAGCCCAACTATAACAACCTGAAATCACCTTTTGGGACGTCACATGGTGCTTAAGGCTACAAGTAGCCCCAAGCTAACCTTTTGAGCCTGTTTCTGCTAATAACACTCATTTCAAGATGAAATAATTCAAACACTAGCATAGGCATATCATATGAAAAGAAATACGGAGAAAATGCTTGGTCGTTAGAAACCTCAACACAACCATAATCTGATAACTAGTCTGACAAAGCCTCTACTAATCCATGAACTAGAGAGCCATTGGGACAGGGACCAACTGACTCGAAATGAACTAAAAGTAAAAACATAGTCTCTCAAATGCAAAAATGTTTGAGGATAAGTCCTCAAACCATGAGGACTCACCACTGTAGAAATGTAGGCAGAGGTACTCGAAAGTCACTGACGAGGCTGGGACTGAGCACCTGAACCTACATTATAAGACAATGTAGCACATAGACGTATATGTGGATCAGTACTTGGGAATGTACTAATTATGTGGGGGTGCATCCATTTATATAAAACAACATCAATACTCTTTAATCAAATCATGCATGTAATAAGTAATGACTCACATGGCTTGAATAAGTATAAAACGCAAAGCTCATGAATCATGTAAAATGAAACATGTAACACAATCTTGTGAGCCATTATAATTTCAGCTTTGAAATTTGTACTCTTCTCTTATTCTCATTACTCAAGGCTAAAGGAAACTTTAAGCAATACTTTCAACTCATGCATATGTCTTATGGAGAGTAAAAATTCTTCAATGCTCAAGAACTCATAACTCTTTTGAACTCAAATACTTGGAATTCAAAATCATATAACTTTGGAACATACTTGAAGGCATTTCATTCACGTTAGGAAAATATCTCATTTCAAGCTTTAGGGAAAAATACTCATATCAAGGGAAAGTATTTTAGTTTTAAAGAAAAATATCTTATCTCAATGGAAAATACTTTAGTTTAGGGAGGTAACTGATCTCGAAGTTTAAATGTCAATGGAGGTTATCTTAACCGACATAAACCATGTGTGCTACATGGAGTCCAACATTTTTTCCTCCTAAGGAAGAGACCTCACGTTGGGGAGACGCATCATACTCTTGCCAGGGAGTATAACCTAGGTCCAGTGATCACTAAGCAAACTCGGCCTCGGGCCCAATATCAACTCAACCTTAGGCCCAATAACAATCATAAACTCGGCCTCAGGCCCAACCTATGGTGGCACGTAGTTTTGGGGTAAAAACCATAGTAACTTACCCGCTCAGTGCTAAATACTACTCCCTTTAGTTTATCTCGCTCATCTCATGAAAATCCACTTTAGAATAACCTCATGGTTCAATAAGAACCCAATAATCAAATCTGTAATCTCATGTAGTAGAGTGGATTTCAAAACTCAATGACCATTAGGTCAAAACATTTCTCAGTAATCTCAGAATACTCAAATCATGGGTGCTTATAGCATAATAGTTCATAAAATCTCAAGTCTCAAGTAGAGCTTAATAACCCATAGTTCAATCCCAAGTTAAAACTTATCAAAAGCATAATAGATAGCATATAGATTCATAACTCATGTAGAAATCTAGAAATTTCAGCAATTTATCTCAAAATCTCAACATACTCACATACTTCAATGTTTCAAACATTTAAACTATTAACTTCTCAAGGATTAAAATCATGGGGTATAGACCCAGATGCAATTTCTCAAGAAAACATGTAAAAATCATGTCATTAGACTCTCAATTCAAGGGAAACATCAAAAGCTTCCAATCAATAACAATGGGTGAAAAACTCCAATTCAATTTCATGTAAAATCTCATAAATTGCAAAGAATTGTAGTTTAAATAAGCCTTTGGGCACAAGGGTGAAAGGATTATTCTTGTTTAAAACCCCACATATCTTGAATTAGAAGCTTTGGATGAACACTCGCTTTTGGAACTCTATTTGTACTCTTGAATGAGGGTTCTTGAAGCCCTTGACTTGGGAACCTTGAATCTTGACTCAATTAAGAAAATCTATGGTGGATTCTTGAGATTTTTGGAAGAATTTTTGGATGCTTAGGGTTTTTGTTGAGAGAAAACTTGAGAGACTCCATAGAATGCTTGTAAATGACCTTGATTTGGTGTTTGTACGGTTTAAGAGGCTTGGAAAAAGTCCAAAATGCCTTTTTTAACTTCTGTACGAAGCTGGAAAAAATTGAACTGGGAACCCAATTTCATGGGCCACCATGATGCGCCACTATCGTGGTAGCTCACTGGAAATTGATAAATGAGAATCTGGGAGTCACCGCGATGTGAATCCATCTCGTTGTGCCACTAGTTGGGACCTGGAACTTCAGCGCGACGCATCACAATCGCCCCAGGCCACTAGAAATTGACTATTAGGAAATTGAGGCCGTTCGCAATGCGCCACTATCGCGGAGTTCCACTGGAAATTGACAATTGTCAAATAGACCCTCTCCGCGATGCGCCAAGCACCAAAATGACGTTGTTTTATGACTAGGACTTAAATTAGCCATACTTCTTACCCAATTATCGGATTTGGGCGAATCTTATATCGACGAAAATCTTATCAAATTTACCAAGTGATAAAAAGATAAAATTGGGGAAATTCCATATGGTTAACACAATACTCACTTAGGAAGTCACTTCTCAATCATTTAGGGCTGGAATTACACCTCACTTGACACGCCCTAAGGTTCATTCTATGAGAAAATTTTGTGGGGTCTTACAATATCTCCCCCTTGGAAACATTCGTCCTTGATTGTCGCTGGTTGGACTAGGAACACAGGAAAAATAGAGTACCCATAGCTGAATCTCTCTAAACTCTTGAATACCTCAAAAATTGCAAGAACTCGTGCAAGAATAGATACATAGCTGCACTATAGATTCGAAGGTCTAAGTTAAGGAAGAATAGTACCTTCAGATTAATTTGAACTCGTGGAAAAGAGGAGTGGGTACTTGGCTCGCATGTCTGATTCTGCCTCCCAAGAAGTACCCTCAATAGACTGGTTCGGCCACAAAACTTTGACCAAGGAAACTTTTCTTTAGTCTACGAATCTGAAAATCTAAGATCTCAATAGGAATCTCATCGAAGGAAAGACTATTTTGAATATCGGCATTCTCTGAAGGATCCACTACAATAGAATCACCAATATGCTTCTTAAGCATGGAGACATGAAAAATAGGACGAAGTTGACAACTCTGTGGACAACTCAACCTCATAGGCCACCTTACCAACACGGCTTAAGACTCTATAAGGGCCAACATAATGGGGACTAAGCTTTCCCTTTTTAGCAAATCTCTTCACCTTTTTCATGGGTGAAATCTTCAAGTACACCAAATCACCTACCTCAAACTCAAGATCTCTTCTCCTTACATCGGCATATGAATTTTGGCGACTCTAAGCGGTGTTCAATCTTTATCTAATCAACTTAACTTTCTCCATAGCTTCAGATACTACATCAGGACCAGTTACAGCAGCTTCACCCACTTCAAACCACCCTATAGGTGACCTAGATCTCCTACCATACAAGGCCTCAAATGATGTCATCCCGATGCTAGCATGGTAACTATTGTTATAGGAGAACTCTATCAATGGCAAATGCTCATCCCAACTACCTTTGAAATCAAGAGCACATGCCCTCAATATATCTTCCAGGGTCTAAATTGTCCTCTGAGCCTGACCATCTGTCTGTGGATGAAAAGTAGAACTCAAAAGAACTTGGGTACCAAGACCTTACTAAAACACCCTCCAAAATTAAGAAGTAAATTGAGTGCCTCTATCCAAAATGATGGATGAGGGAACTCCATGCAGCCTGGTAATCTCCCAGATATACAATCTAGCATAATCCTCAGCTTTATAAGATGTGAGCACGAGCAAAAAATACGCGGACTTAGTCAGCCTATCAACAACAACCCAAATAGAATCATGATGACGATGCGAAAGAGGCAACCTGGTCACGAAGTCCATATTCACCACCTCCCACTTCTAAGTGGGTATACCAAACTCTTGTATCACACCACCAGGTCTTTGGTGCTCTACCTTAACCTATTTGTACATTGCTCACTTTGCTACGAACGCGGATATATCTTTCTTCATACCATTCCACCAATACATTTCCCGCAAGTCGCGGTACATCTTGGCGGCCCCGGGATGAATACAATACCATGCGCCATGCGCTTCATCCATAATCCTCTACCTCAAATCATCAACACACAAAATATACAATCTACCTTGCACTCTCAACATGCCATCTCCCCCTTAGGAGAAAACCTCTACCTTTTGTACCTGAACTGACTCCTTCAGTCTAACCAAACTAGGATCTTTGTCTTGCTTCTCCTTCACTTCCAAATCTAAAGAGGATTCGGAACTACATTGCACCAACGTACTCCCCTCGGCTGAATCAAGTAGCCTTACACCCAATCTATCCAGACAATGCACATCGCGAGCTGACTCTTTCTTTCTTTCCTCTATATGAGCAATACTACCCATAGACAATCTGGTAAGGGCACCCGCCACTACGTTGACCTTGCCTGAGTGATAGAGCACACTCATATCATAGTCTTTTAGTAACTCCAACTACCTTCTCTGCCTAAGATTTAACTCCCTCTGAGTAAACACATACTGTAGGCTCTTATGATCACTAAACACATTTACATGAACACCATAAAGATAGTGTCTCTAGATTTTCTAAGCGAAGACCACAGCAGCTAACTTAAGATCATGGGTTGGGTAATTCTTCTCATGTGGCTTCAACTGCCTAAAGGCATAGGCTATAACCTTACCTTTTTGCATCAACACACAACCCAAACCAATTCTAGAGGCATCATAATACACCACAAAACCATCTGTACCACCAAGCAAAGTCAACACAAGGGCTGAAGTAAGTCTAGTCTTTAACTCCTGAAAACTCTTCTCACAGGAATCTGACCACTGAAACTTAACTTTCTTTTGGGTCAACCAGTTCATGGAAGACGCAATAGAATAGAAACCTTCAACAAAACGGCGATAGTAGCCCGCTAGACCCAAGAAACTTCTAATGTCAGACAGAGAGATAGGTCTAGGCTAATTTCTTATAACTTCTTCCTTTAGTGGGTCAACTCTAATACCTTCGGCTGAAATAATATGACCCAGAAAGGCTACATACCTTATCCAAAATTCACACTTACTGAATTTGGTGAACAACTGGTGATCTCTAAGAGTTTGCAAGACAACTCTAGGGTGATTCGTATGGTCATTCTCATTACGGGAGTATACAAGGATATCACCTATGAAGACAATGACAAACATATCAAGATATGGCTTGAACACTCAATTTATGAGGTCCATGAATGTGGCTGGGGTATTGGTTAGCCCGAAGGACATGATTAGAAACTCAAAGTGACCATAGCGGGTTTGGAAGGTTGTCTTTGGAATATCATATTCCCTCACTTTAAGTTGATGATAGCTGGATCTAAGGTCTATCTTAGAGAAATAACTTGCACCTTGCAACTGATCAAACAGGTCATCAATTCTCGAAAGAGGATACTTATTTTTTACTGTGACCTTGTTAAGCTGATGATAGTCAATGCACATATGCAAAGAATCATCTTTCTTTCGCACGAATAACTTATGAGTGCCCCAAGGAGAAATACTGGGCCTTACAAAACCTTTGTCTAAAAGATCTTTGAGTTGCTCTTTCAACTCCTTAGCTTAGCAGGTGCCATACGGTATAGCGAAATAGAAATAGGCCAAGTATGGGAAGAAGGTCAATCCCAAATTCTATCTCTCGATCGAGAGGTACCCCTGGGAGATCTTCCAAAAAAAAATCTGGAAACTTATTAACAATATTAACTGACTAAATAGTTGGAGCCTCAGACTTAGTGTCTTTGACTCTAACTAAGTGATAGATGCAACCTTTGGATATTAGCTTTCTGGCTTTGAGAGAGGAGATAAAATGACCCTTTGGAAATACCGAACTCCCAGACCACTCAAAAGCTGGTTCATCAGAAAACTGAAACTTGACCATATGGGCACGATAGTCTATAGACGCATAACAAGAATGAAGCCAATCCATACCCAGAATAAGGGCAAAATCCACCATGTCTAGCTCTATCAAATCAGCAAGTATGACTCTATGAAGAACAGTAACAGGACAATCCCTATACACTTATTTAGCAACAATTGACTCCTTGACGGGTGTAGAAACTAAGAAAGGCTCAGGAATCTTTTTGGGACTTATTTTAAAATTCATAGCTACAAATGGGGTTACATAAGAGAGACTTGACCCGGGGTTCAACAACACAAAGACATCAAAGCAAAAGACATGAAGCATACCGATAACAACATCGGGAGAGTCCTCCTTCTCCTGATGGGATGGTAAGGCATAGAATCTGTTCTGATGTTGACTGTCAGCAGTGCTAGATAAAGCGCCCTAAGCAAGGGTGGGATGGGGTACAAGAGTTGGTGCACTAGTAGCCTGTTCCTAAGGTCGGGCATCTCTGTTCCCATGTCTAGCATGAGGACAATATCTAAGTCTGTGGCCCTACTTTCCAAACCAAAACAACCCCTCAGATCTACAAAACACTCTCCAAGATAACTCCTACCACACTTAGCATAAGGAGAATAGCGGGGCCTATTACCAACACTGTTCTACGACCTAGACATAAAAGATCTAGCCCTTACTCTAGCCTGCTTCTAGGTGCAGAAGCACTAGCTGATGAAAGCACTGGCATAGATGAACTCCTTTAAAATTGAGGGCAGTTCCCTTCATGGAACCTACGCTAGCTAAACTCATGTTGCTCAGATCTAGCCCTCTTGTTACCCCTCACTCGATCTCTCTCCCTAATTTTATCCTACTCTATCTGTTGGGTATGCATCATTAACCTAGCTAGATCTATATCCCTATGCAACATCGCAGTCCTACACTCCTTTAGTACCAACCCAAAAACACCATTCATGAACTTGCTCATACTAGCCCGGGAGTCAGAAATCAAATCAGGAGCATACTTGGCCAACTGGTTAAACTTCAAGCGGTACTCTTTAACAGTCATGGAGCCCTGCCTCAATTTTATAAATTCTTCAATCTTTTTCTCCCTCATCTTAAGTGGAAAAAACTTGTCCAAGAATGCATCTTGGAATACCTGTCAAGTCATAGGTTCAGCATCCTCACCTTTACCCTTCCTCCATAATACAACCCAGTCATATGCTATGTCCTTTAACCTATAAGATGCCAACTCAACACTTTCTTCCTCAAAAATATGCATCACCTGCGTGATCTTTCTTACCTCCTCTAGGAACAACTGTGGGTCCTCACCTGCCTTGGACCCATAAAACTCTGGCGAATTCATCTGCATGAAATCACAGATCTTAGCCATGGCTACATTACCTCCCTGCTGATTAGAAACTGCAGCCTGGTTATTGGCCCGAAGATTAGCGGTGACTGCTTGGGTTGACACTTAAAAGGTCGCCCAAAACTCAACAAGAGACACAGTCTCATTCAAAGGATCAATAGGTGGGGGTTGCTCATCATCGTTCCTGCGGGAATTCGCTCTTCGGAGAGGCATTTTCTGAAATAGAAAAGCATTAATTATTAGATAAGAGGGACAACTGTTGGCACGATAGAATTCAAAAAAAGGAAATAAATTTTTTCTAAATTGTCTTGTAGCCTCTTCCTCATCGATGTAGAGCGCTACACACCGATGGTCAAAACTCTACACAACGTGGCTTGTCAGACTCCCTAGGACTCCTTTAAAACCTTAGGCTCTGATACCAAGTTTGTAACTAATCGAAATCGCCTCTCGGGATGTCACACGGTGCTTGAGGCTACAAGTAGCCCCAAGCTAACCCTTTGAGCTTGTTTCTAGTAATAACACTCATTTCAAGATGAAATAATTCAAACGCTAGCATAGTCATATTATATGAAGAAATATGGAGAAAATGCTCGGTCTAAACGACCAAGCAATACTGGAAACCTCAACACAACCACAATCTGATAACTAGTCTGACAAAGACTCTACTAATCCATAACTAGAGAGCCAGTGGGACAGGTCCCCAACTGACTCAAAATGAACTAAAAGTAAAAACATAGTCTCTCAAATGCAGAAATGTCTGAAGATTGGTCCTCGAACCATGAGGACTCACCACTGTAGGAATGTAGACAGAGGTACTCAAAAGTCACTGAAGCAGCTGGGACTCGGCACCTGAACCTAAATTATAAGACAATGTAGCACATAGACGTATATGTGGATCAGCACTTAGGAATGTACTGAGTATGTTGGGATGCATGCATTTATATAAAACAACATCAATACTCTTCAATCAAATCATGCATATAATAAGTAATGACTCACATGGCTTGAATAAGTATAAAACGTGAAGCTCATGAATCATGTAAAATGGAATATGTAACACAATCTTGTGAGTCATTATACTTTCAGCTTTAAAATTTGTACTCTTCTCTTATTCTCATTACTCAAGGCTAAAGGAAACTTTAAGCAATACTTTCAACTCATGCATATGTCTCATGGAGAGTAAAACTTCTTCAATGCGCAAGAACTCATAACTCTTTTGAACTCAAATACTTGGAATTCAAAATCATATAACTTTGGAACATACTTGAAGGCATTTCATTCACGTTAGGAAAATATCTCATTTCAAGCTTTAGGGAAAAATACTCATATCAAGGGAAAGTATTTTAGTTTTAAAGGAAAATATCTTATCTCAATGGAAAATACTTTAGTTTTGGGAGGTAACTGATCTCAAAGTTTAAATGTCAAGGGAGGTTATCTTAACCGACATAAACCATGTGTGCTACATGGAGTCTAATGTTTAGTCCTCCTAAGCAAGAGACCTCATGTTGGGGAGAGGCATCATACTCTTGCCAGGGAGTATAACCTAGGTCTAGTGATCACTAAACAAACTCGACCTCGGTCCCAATATCAACTCGACCTTAGGCCCAATAACAATCATAAACTCAGCCTCAGGCCCAACCTATGGTGGCACGTAGTTTTGGGGTAAGAAACCGTAGTAACTTACTCGCTCAGTGCTAAATACTACTCCCTTTTGTTTATCTCGCTCATCTCATGAAAATCCACTTTAGAATAACCTCATGGTTCAATAAGAACCCAATTATCAAATCTGTAATCTCATGTAGTAGAGTGGATTTCAAAACTCAACGATCATTAGGTCAAAACATTTCTCAATAATCTCAAAATACTCAAATCATGGGTGCCTATAGCACAATAGTTCATAAAATCTCAAGTGTCAAGTAGGGCTTAGTAACCCATAGTTCAATCCCAAGTTAAAACTTATCAAAAGCAAAATAGATAGCATATAGATTCATAGCTCATGTAGAAATCTGGAAATTTCAGTAATTTATCTCAAAATCTCAACATACTCACATTCTTCAATGTTTCAAACATTTCAACTATTAACTTCTCAAGGATTAAAATCATGGGGTATAGACCCAGATGCAATTTCTCAAGAAAATTTGTAAAAATCATGCCATTAGACTCTCAATTCAAGGGAAACATCAAAAGTTTTCAACCAATAACAATGGGTGGAAAACCCCAATTCAATTTCATGTAAAATCTCATAAATTGCAGAGAATTGTAGTTTAAATAAGCCTTTGGCCCAAGGGTGAAAGGATTACCCTTGTTCAAAACCCCACATACCTTGAATTATAAGCTTTGGATGAACTCTCACTTTTGAAACTCTATTCGTACTCTTGAATGAGGGTTTTTGAAGCCCTTGACTTGGAAACCTTGAATCTTGACTTAATTAAGAAAATCTATGGTGGATTCTTGAGATTCTTGGAAGAGGTTTTGGATGCTTAGGGTTTTTGTTGAGAGAAAACTTGAGAGAGACTCCATAGAATGCTTGTAAATGACCATGATTTGGTGTTTACATGGTTTAATAGGATTGGAAAAATTCCAAAATGCCCTTTTTAACTTCTGTACGAAGCCAAAAAAAATTGAACTGAGAACCCAATTTCATGGGCCACCGCGACGCACCACTATCGCGGTTGCTCACTGAAAATTGACAAATGGGAATCTGGGAGTCACCGCGACGCAGAGCCATCACGTTGTCCCACTAGTTGGGACTTGGAACTTCAGTACGACACATCCCAATCGCGCGAGGCCACTAAAAATTGACTATTGGGAAATTGGGGTCCTTCGCGATGCGCCACTATTGCAGAATTCCACTGGAAATTGTCAATTGTCAAATAGACCCTCTCTGCAATGCGCCAAGCACCTAAATGATGCTGTTTTACAACTAGGACTTAAATTAGCCATAACTTCTTACCCGAGTATCAGATTTGGGCGAATCTTATATCAGCAGAAAGCTTATCAAATATCCCAAGTGATAAAATGTTGAAATTGGGGAGATTCCATATGGTTAACACGATACTCACTTAGAAATTCACTTCTCAATCTTCTTGGGCTAGAATTATACCTCACTTGACATGCCCTAAGGTTCATTCTATGAGAGAATTTTGCGGGGTGTTACACCAACACACATCTCTTACACCCTCACCATGTTATAACAACTCTACACCTCTCTCTCATTAATCCTCTTTCATAAAAATCCTTACTCCTTATTCTACTACCATTAACCATAAGAATTATAACAGCCAAGATAATTATTAAAGCAACAACAGCTTTGAAAGAAGAGACACTACAATACACATCACATATTTAACCATACATATAGGAGAATGAGATTTATACATAATCCAGGACATACCTTCTATTAAGACTTTGGTATAATACACAATCACAACCATCAAAATAACTGGTCCATACGAGAAACCATAATATACTATTAACATAACTCGATCCACTTAAGGAACCGTCAAACTCCACAAATCATAGTGTACACACATACTAAGGTCAGTAAGGACCCTCAGTTATGACCTGCAGAGGATGAGCTTAGTCCATGTACCAGTATCGGCATGGTACCCGATCCTAATATCAATGTCAATGAGACACCCGATCCAGATAACTAGTGCCTTACACCCTTATCCCAAACTAAGTGTTATACTAACCTTAATCTAAAGTCCCCACCCTTATTTTTCCTAAAACCACCAATTCTGTATGGATAAACCTTTATTGGTTCATCTCAAAGCAACCAAAAACACCATAAATAAGTGCTATTAGGTAATAATATATATAACACATGTTCGAAGACCAATAAATCAAGTATCCATTTTAGGAGTGCATATTCCACTACAATTGATATCTACACTCTAACTCATCGTACCTTTTTAATTCACCAATTTAATCCTCTTTCATTCCAACTGAAACTGGTAAATTCAGTTAATAAGAAGTACCCTTTACACTCAATTCTCCACTAAGTTCAAGACATTATTCTATTATTTGATCATTCAACCACTCAATTGTATTCAAGTTATAATTTCAACTTGAGTCATCCACCTTTACACATTTTACTCTCTAACACTTAGCCAATCTATAATTTAGGTTCTTAAGTTATGGCACCACATCCTCTTATCACGATCAGTTCTCCTAACTATATTCCAGCAAGAATATCTTATACTCTAAACATACACAACATTGATTTCACCCTTTTAAGGTATTTAATAATACTTGTATAGATTATAAGCTCACTTAGTTCCTTTATTTTTACCCACTTTTACATATTAAACTTGTAAATTATAAGTAATATAAATACAAACACCCATCAAGGGATTCATTAAAAATACCATAACCCACAATTATATCTATATTACACTAATTCCATATTGTATCCACCCCAACTCCATGCCCGTAGACGTAGTCATGAAGTATCCTATCAAACTATACTAATTACACGTATATAACCAAACTCAATGACATATTAAACCATAACCTACCTCGACCGAAGATCATAGAACAGGCAAGCCATAGCAAGGTTGCTCTTTCTTTTACTTCATGCTTACATTAACTCAATCATCTAGAAAGCAACAATCGTAGGAGTAATTAATCAATTACTCTTTAAATAGCTACATTAAAAATTCAACCCACTAATTCTATCCTTATTCATGATCCAAAACACTACCCCAAGGCCAATTAACTATTAACTAGTTCTATCATATTTAACCCATCTCCATTAATGGAGCTTTAAAGCTAAAGATTTCATTTTTAAAGAATTTGAGACCTCCAACCATCAATTTTATGTTTTAGAATCACTAATTCATGCAAAGAATTGTTAGTTAACAATATAGAAGTAATTTTAGGTGATATTACCCCAACCCATTAGTTTTCCCCAAGATCTCATGAACTTGGGGGTCATTTGGTTGGGAAAGAGTTATCCAGGGATAATTAATTCCAAGATTAGCTATCCCAAAATTAGTTATCCCACCATGTATATGGGATAACATATCCCATCACTATGGCGTAAATGGTGAGAAAAATAATTTTGGTACTAACTAATACCTCACACCAAACATAGAATAAAATAGTCTTTCATTTTATCGTGGGACTATATATCCCATATACCTCACACCAAATGACCCCATAGGATTCTAATCCCCACGAATTTTACCATTAAGTTTATTCTAATAATTCTAAGATATTAGATGAAGAAGATGAGGGAAAAATATACCTCAACGAATAATTTTCATCCAAGGACTTGGAAAATCACCTAGTTACCACTGCAATGGCCTAATTATCATTGCAAAGGTGCTTCGGTGATGACCTACTTTTTAGCCAGAATAGTCTTCAGTAAAATAACCATAACTTCTTACTCCGAAAACAGATTAACAAACGGTTAGAGTCATTGGAAAGAAAGATCAAAGATCTTTTATTTAAAGGGTATTGTGCTCTATAACTCTTTATATTCTAAGAGTGGTGATCATTTAAAGTTGATCTTCATTTAAACTTAGCTCAAAACTCAATGGTAAGAACATTTTCAACTTAACTTTATGTTAGGAGTATTGTATGACCTTAGTTCGTGTCTAATATACTCTCATACTAAAAGATTGATCCTACAACCTATGACGAATGAGGTTATTATGCCTTTACCATCGATATTTTCAGTAAATATGAAATAGGTTATTATATTAACCCCTCAAATTTGAGTCTATGAATACATAATTCATAGTATAGAAAAAAAGAATCAGAAAACTCAAGTTCAAGGTTTTTACGAGTGGTACACAAGCCATGAACCAGGTCCATAATTCATGGATCAGTTTATCAAACTAGACCCACATTGTTCAACTCCCAATTTACCATGACCCACAGTATAAGTTGTGGAATAGAACCACTAGCATAAAATGACTTATGAAACCATGTTTGAGAGTTGGAAAAAAATTCTGAGAATTCACTACTCTTATTATGAACTATGAAACATGGTTATGAACTACAGACCTTCCCGTAGTTCCAATTCTTCACATATCCAAAATTATTCCATGAGTTTATAGATTGGCAGCACGAGCCATAAATGGCATTCCATGGTTCGTGGGAAGAAGTTGTAAATTCATTGCAGAGAATTCCAAAAATCCTTTAGACTTTCATGACCTAATTCACAAGTCGTGGACCCTATTCCATGCATCATAAATTAAGTCATGAATGGAAAATTCCTAATTTTCTTAGAATCTGACTAAAGCAAGGTTTTCTTAAGTCCTTGACCTATTTTATGTTATTTTAACTCCTTATAAATGTATATAATCTCACAAGAAGTCCAATTATCAGTTTTAGTTAATTGAAACCTTATTCTCTCAAAAGAAAATCCAGAGCAAGTTTATCAAACACCCAGGGTTTTCTTAAAAAAGATTTTTAAGATATCTTTTCCAAGTTTAGTTGTCTTCATTAGGTATGTAAGATTTCAATGATGGATTTCTTTCATCTTTACGTCTAAGTATTTTCAAGACTATATGCAATTATGTTCAAAACTAGGATTTGTGCCCAAACTACTAAAGTTGATTTATTATATGTTTAACTTGATTTCTATGAAAAGAGTCTCCATAATATTATGACTATTATATAAATTTCTTACTTATGCATTGAAACTCATGCTTTAAAGATCTCTTTACAAGCTATGAACTCTATAGTGTAAGGATATACTTTTGAGTACAAGATTTTATACATATGATCCATGACCTAAAATTTAGCATAGGCTCACAATAGTACAAATTTACAGATATGTTGAGCACAAACTCAAACTATGATTTAGCTATGTTACATGATATGATAAGAGCACTATTATATTTTGGGAGGATCATTTAGCACCAAGAGGATAAGGATTCAAAAAACCCAAGTCCTATAAATATGTTGTCACCATAGGTTTTACCCAACAGATGTGATTTCAGATCTTTATCTTTATGGTTTTGTATATTGGTCGGTCAAAACAACATTTCCAGTATGGATGTATGACAATAGGCATTATAAAATCACATAATATTTGTTAGTTAAAGGAAACTTCCCACATATAAACTTTATAAAGTTTACAATTTATATATTTATGAAATACTCTTATATAGATTTTACCTATAATGATTTTTACCTTAGGTTTTTCAGTTGTTTAAGCCATATTTTGTGCATTTCTTATAACTCTAATTTCATAGCTTAGACTATTTTAAGATTGTCTCGATATGTTTTAATGACTACTTACTCAGTTTATAATATATATATAGAGAGAGAGAGAGGGAGAGAGATAGAAAGAGAGAGATCAAGGTACTCGAGCTTAAAGTTTGATGCTAGACTTTGGTAGCACATGACATTTAACTGGTTATTAAGCTCTTCTATCATCTAGGAGGCATAGAGTTGATTTTAGTTTTCCTCCTAAGTTTGGTCTAGACTATGATTCAATAAGGATTATAGGACCTTGTCCCGGTTGACTCTTTTTAATAGTAAAGGCTTTACTATACTGACAATTATGTAGTAGTTGTCAATCTTTCATCAATTTCCATTGTCTCTCTTTAGATTTATCCCAAGTTATTGTATATGTTTCTACTTCAGTTTCATTATTTATATTACACTATAGATATGATATGTCAAAGGTCCTTCCAGACTAGTAGTGTACGACTAGTTATAACTGGCGACTAAGGAGTAGAATCAGGTCGTGATAGTCCTGCTTTATCGTTCTTCTTATTACCTTTAGCTATAAACTTAGTAGTTTAGATATTTGGTCTAAGTTTTGTGGGTTATTCTCCCCTTCCACCTTTTTTTTGATAAAATTTTCTATATAAGATTTCATCTTACTGAGTTCTTTCCCCACATAGTATATGACACTAAGTCATGTATAGATTTTTAGAAAAATTGGTTTTATACATTGATACTTGCTTGTTGATTTGAATCACAACAAAATCTATGTGTCACTGCCCAACTAATGGGATAATAAGGGAACTTTAACACGAACCAAACCAGGGCCTTGTCGTAATGGGCATCTCAAGCCCAACAAGGACCGGAGTCCACCCCACTAACCAATCCAACCAACCAACATACACCTTGAGTTAAATGAATTCTGAATATATAATAATATAGAGTGACTAACAACACACAAACTTTGGGATAGGTCTATGACCATGACCAACCCAAGCAAGTCTCACTATTCAATGTCCAACAAATCAACCATAACATAACCAAAATAATAACTAAGTCAATATCCAAACCATAACAAAATAAAACAATCATAAATCGAATACGGTCATACGGTGTCAGACCTAATACCAATACCAAGGTTGATACCACTACCGACACCGCCCATACCAACACAAAATAGTCTCACAAAGCCTCTATCCAAGATCAAAACAACATCTGGTCAGGACATACCCCCGACCATAGCCAATACCGATGTTCAAGTCTAAACCCATAAAGACATAAGAAAACCAAAACTAGAAATGGAGCCTTCCGAAGTATGGAAGCTCACCACTTCAAGTCAATGCGAGCTGATCCCGGGTCCAATCACTAAGTAAGAGGTATAGTATGACAAACACCTACATTGCGCGGGGATACAGCATCGAAGACGGTTAGTGGTTAAAGCGCTAACATGTAACTCAAGGATAAGGATAAGATAATGCCAACAGTTTAAATCAAGGAAACCATTACAAATAACCAATGTGATACATATATTAATATATATCATACCTAGTTAGGGAACAAGGTTTAACATGAACCTTTGAAATCTTAGCCTGGGTCGTGTGGCTTAGCTTTCATATTGGTTACACCCACTGGCGATATGGGTTCCAGTTCTAACACCCTGGTCGGGCCCCAGTTCATGTAGCCGTACAAATTGAAGAATAATCTTATGCATACACATAGGGGACTCAAACCTCCCACTCATATACTAAGGTAACTTGGTCACCCGATTATGTAGTATAGTATGATATGGGGGACTCAAACCTCCCATATCATATAGTATAGAAGATTTGAACCTCCCAATTATATTAAGCAAAAGGACTCAAATCTCAAGTCGTTTTGACCATTAAGACCTCCCGATCATATTAAGCAAGTAAAATCAAACCTTAAGCCATTTTGATCCCTGCACCGGCAAACGCGATTTTTAGTGTTGATCCCTAAGAATCTACACCTTCACAACTCAGCTACACAACCTTCTTAAATCCCAATTCAAACTGTCACTTCACATACACGAACATTTAGCCAATTACTTACCAAAGGCAATTGTTGGTATCGCCATACCAACACTACTTACAAGTATACCAAATGCCATTACCATTATCAATTACACATTTATTCATTTGACCTTAGGACTTAAACCCATTGTCTAACAAAGACACTTATTCAATTCAAAGTTTAGGGACTCGAACCCATCATCTAACAAAGACAATCAAGTAAATGTTTGGGGACTCAAACCTATTTACCAAATTAAAACCACCAAGGTTACCATTTAAATCATTACAGGACAAGAAGACCTTTACAAACTATTTATCAACCATTCATACTCATTAGGCCAATGCCTTAGTTCAAAACACCATTAACATATGACTAGTTTATTCTTTTAGGCATTTTCACAAATGCTTTGAGGGCAGACTATTATCAACGCCAAAATCAAGGTAAAAACCATCAATTTTAGGGTAACCCATGACCCATTTATTAAACCATAATTATAAAGCACCCACATGTGCAAACCATCACCAAAAACATATATAAACACAAGTTAAACCAAGAGTAAACAATGCTCAATCATATGCAACAAAACCCTCAATTTTGGTTTCCAAACCATCATTAAGAATCATAATCTCACTTTAAAACACATGATATTTAAGAAATGACAATAAGCGAAGAGTCGCATGCCTTATTCACAATGATTCACAAAGGAAACTTGACTCTTGAGTCTCTAGATGAACACCTTTTAAGAAGCCTAGCCCCCAATCTTCAAGAGAGAGTTCAGAGAGGATTTTGGAGTATTTTGATCTTTCCAAGTATGTTATGAGAGGCCATAATAAGTTATAAGACGTGGGTACTTAAGGGTTTTGGGGTGGGAAATGTCTAAAATATCCTCAGCTTAAAACTTAAAAACTTAACTGCAGGAGGGTATGACCACACCCCTAAATCGTACCCTATGGTACGAATGGTACCCTTACCTCATACCCTAGGAATCCTCTTGGACCTCAGTACGAACTAACATACAAACACATAAGGTCCAACTCATATCTTAACATATGATTAGTACCCTTTGAACCGTACCTTTAAAAGAATACTTTGGATAAGACTTAGGGCATCATACGATTTGGCTCTTTACTTCTAATACCCTATCATACGACTAGTGAAATGCCTAGTCATAGTAAGTTTCATAAAACACAATGTGAAACATAGAGTTAGGGTCCCTAAGCCTTACCACATCATATGACCAGTACCCCAAGTCGTATGATGTCCAGCAAGCTCAAAGTCAAATGTAAGGGTTAAAAACCCAAGGTGTTTTAGTCTCCCCTACTTGGATCATTCGTCTTGGAAAAACGGGTAAAGGCAAGCACAAGCACGAGTTTACATATCAAACTAACCTTTAACCAAGTTAGAGAATAAAGATAGAAGGAGTCAATCTATCCTTTAACTAAGTTAGAAAATAAAGATATAATGAAGAACACATACCTTCCACATGAATATCCAAAATAGGGAACAGATGCAGATACTTGGACTTCATGTCCTTCTCCGCTTCCCAAGTAGCTTCCTTGGACGTTTGGGTTCACTATAGAACCTTTTCTGAAGCCACACCTTTAGTTTACAACCAGCAAATTTGTCAATCTGAGATCTTAATCGAGACTACCTCATATGATGAGGAATCCGAGATTCCCAACTCTTCCAAAGGAACAACTGATTAAGGATCATCTATACACTTTCTTAACATAGGGACATAGAAAATCGAATAAATGAAGCTCAAACTAGAAGGCAATATTACCAACCTTCTCCACTGATAAGTATGGACAAATATAGCAATGACTCAACTTTCTCTCATTACCAAATTACTCCCTTCATGGGAGACACCTTTAAGAACACCCAATCCCCACCCTCAAACTCTAAGTCCCTTTGCCTGACGTCCACATAGGACTTTTGGCAACTTTGGGCGGTCTTAAGCCTATCTCAAATCACCTTCACCTTCAGTTCTCAACCTACAAAATTAGCTATGAATACCATGCCTCACCAATTCAAACTTACAATTCCCCAAAGACACACCACTATGAGAGCCTAAGTCTATCTATACATTGCTTCCATGCTTAAGCCCATTCAAAACTAAAAGAGGTTAACTTAGGCCATGGAACTCTATTCTTTATATCCTTCCAAAATACTATTTTTCCCCATCACTACAATCAAACATTACTTCCTATCAAGGTTTTAACTACTCAACACCATGATTGGCATATCTTTGATTCACAATGCTCAAGCCTACCTTTGTTATGCCCATTGCATAGTCTACCGTACCAACGATCCAGTAACCTCTACAACCATTATAGATATCTATGCATCTAAATACTCCACTTTCAATCCTTGGAGCATTATCATTACTCCTCTAATATCACATTCTCATTCCTTGATAAGCTTTGAACTTATATCAAGAGTTCACAATGAGTATCTACTTCTCTCCCACTTTGGCTCAACCTAACACCAGGTAATAATTCCTTATGCTTCCCATGCTAAGAAATCTTAATGGGCATAAGCTAGGCATACACGGTACCCTTAGCGCGGAACTGAGCATACATTATTTTGCTACCCAAGCCTCTTATCCCTCTAATGATTTAGCTGCCACTTCTACTTTAATACTTAGACCTCCTACCTAATTCCCAATTACATATCCCACTATTTCATAAGTCATCACCCGAGCTCTTTCATATATTGCATTAACATACTAATTCGCTTACATGAACCTTGCATCACTATCCTTAAACTAACCTTTCTATCACCATAATTAGCATCAAAATCTTAAACTTAGCATCTAATGACATTCAAGTATCACCCACAAAACAAACATAAAACACACAAATCTACCCAATAGAGAGATCATCCATATTTCATATCCCATTGCCAACAGCTTGTACACATCCAAAGAAACCCATCTTCCTTGAACATAAACAACACTAGTGCACCCCACGAGGACACACTAGGTGGATAAAACCCTTACCAAGAGTCCATTCTATAAAGGATATCAAAATAAGACGAGTGTCTGAAGCAAGATCAATACCAAAATTAATTTCCCTATTGGGAAGAACACTAGAATGATCATAAAAGAAAACCTCAAGAAACTCATTAACCATAGGAACAGGTTTTTAAAGAAGGACCTTCCAAGTTAGAATCTTTAACTCAGATAAAATGATACAAATATCCTTGGGAAATCAACTTTCGGGCTCTAAGACATAAGATAAACCTTCCCTTAGGCACCCAAGAATCCCCATCCCATATAATGAACGACTCATTCAGGTATTTAAATATGACCTTTTGGGTCCAATAATCTAATAAAGCATAACACAAATGCACCCAATCCATCCCCAATATGACATCAAAGTCAAACATATCTAACTTCAATCAAACCTATAAAAGTTTCTCTACCACCAATAGATGCCACAAACCCTTTATAGACTCTTTTAGCAATCATAAAGTCACCAACTAGGGTAGATATAGATAAGGATTAGGAATAAACTCGGGACCAAAAACAAAATGTATAGCCATAAATGGGGTCACATAAGAAAGAGTGGACCCTAGATCAAGTAAACAATACACAACATATCACGGGAGAATAGTTTCAATATACCAGGGATAACATAAGGAGATGCTTCAGACTCCTGGTGAGTAGTGATAGCATCATGGCGATTTCAACTAGTGTTGGAGCCAGGAGTGGCACCCCTTAGTGTAAAGGTTGATGAAGAGGCAATGGGAATCCTGTTTGATCACAAAGCAATCTATAGGGACAATTTCACAGTATATGATGAATTTGACCATAGGTTAAGCATCGATTCTTCCCCTCACAATAGAACTCATAATTTAACTGGCTATAGAACTTGTATTAAGGATAGGGTGGAACTAATCAGGATCTATTATACTAGTATTGGGCACCTCATGCCCTAAGACCACTACTTTTTTAAAATTTACATTCACCAGATTGTCTATAGTAAGGGGCTCTAGTGACGGGTTAGAATCAAATCATGATTTTAATATTATATTTAGAACATGATAATCATGTTGAGCATTATCATTTTATATGTTATAATTACCTTAGAATCTGTATGCACTATTATTTTTAGAATACCATAACCAGAGCTTATTAGTTATTAGTGCATGCACCAGTTAATATTTTAGTGTCTTTCGGTTTGGAGTAGGATTTACCACTGAGTGGGAAGTGTGGGTTCAACCCATCCTACTTCCCCAGAAACTATTTGCCACCATAGGTTTATGTTTAGGGGCCTCGCCAGAGAGTGTTTCCCCTTGCCCAATATGGGCTCAGTTTAGTGATCACGTCAGTTCTTGTTCTAATCTTATGGCAAGGATAGAATAGCCCTCCTCAACATGGGTCAGATGTTAGACTCTATGATAGCTCACATGGTTTTTGTTGGTTACATGATAGCTTTCACAGTTTCAGTCAGTATTAAGTATGTTTCAGCTCAGGTTTACTTGACCAAAGCATAAAGATTCAGTTATTTAGTTATAGAAAATTCAGTCTTTTAGATTATAAATTATCTTAGAAACATGTTTATGCTTGGTCTTGCATTCTCAGTTTACGTGTCCATGTTATTTTTTATGTGCAGTACCTATGCAGGATCCTCAGTTTAGTTTTATAGTCTATTTAATTTTATGTGAGATTTACATATAGTATTCATGATTTACCATTTCCCAGTTTTAGTTCTACTTATTTTATAAAAATAAAGATTTAAAAAACTAAGTGTAATAATTCGCTAGCTTATTGGATTATGTTTGCTACTCATTTTTAAGATGCTTCAACTTTCAGTTATTTCAGTCTCTTGGTGAGTCCATCTGCACTTGGCATGCGTGTTTTAATATTACGTATGAAATCAGTTTTACTTATTACATTTACCCTCACTTACTTAGTACATTCAAAAAGTACTGATCCACATATATGTCTATGTGTTGTATTGTCTCATAATGTAGGTACCAGTTGTAGCCTACACAACATAATCAGACTGTTAGTAGCTTCCAACCAATAGGTAATAAGTTCTCTTATTTTGGGGACTCCGGTCAATAGTAGTTCATTTACTTTTCTTTGATTATTCATATGTATTGAGTTGTGATAGTTAGAGGCATGTCCCATCTATTTACAGTCAGTATAGTAGAGGCTACATATATAGTCAGTCAGAGTCATGATATTGTAAATCAAGTTCTTTCTTTAGATGTATCATGTTGTAAACTTATTTAGTATTACATTCAATCAGATTTTCTTATGATTATGCTTTTATTTAGTAAATTATGTTTTGTTATATACATAATAAATCAGTTACTCAACAGTATTCCAGTTCATGAGTTAGCTTGGGATCACTTGGGATTCCAAGTACCATGTTACGACTAGGGATAGCCTCGAGTTATGAAAAACATGGTATTAAAGCCTAGAGTTTAAGTGTCCTAGGGTGTCTATGAAGTTGTGTCTAGTAGAGTCTTGCGAAATGGTATGGAAACATATGTACTTTTCTTCAAAAGGCTATAGGGCATTTAAGACATGTTTCCCTTCTTTCATATCTAAGATCATTTATTAGAAGTTTTCTCAAAGGAACTTATTTAGATTCTTATATTAATCCATTCATGCCATCTTTTCCTTATAATTAAGGAAACAGAAATAGCCAGCTTAAATTCTTACAGATTGAGTTTTCTCAGAAAGTCTCCATAGACAGTTATGGGATTGTACACAGGCTCAAAAGTATCCTATCAGTGCTTTTAAGTTCCAAAGTTTGAAAGATTTATTTATGTTCATAAAAATTATGTACTAAGCTAAAGTTATATGTGCCCTCAGGTCCCTTCTTAGAATCCTATAACAGCATATAATCTAGAGTTAGAAGCATGAACGTATAAGCTTAGCAGTAGTAAAGTGGATATAGTGTTTATTTGGATTTAGTAGATTATGTACCCATGGGGCTAGTTGTATGCCTGTAAGAATTTAAGTATGTTAATTCAAAATTATAGGTTGTTCATGTAGGTTATGTTCAAGTACAGTGGTAATTCTCATGGTTTACAGAAAAATATAAGTTTAGAGATGTTATATTAGTGGGCTATGAAAGAAGTTAGTATGGTTCATTAAGGGTTTAGGGATATCCATATTAAGTGTTAGAATCTAAGTTTGAATTATGGATAGTTGAGCTAATAGAAAGAAAGTTAAAATTCTAGATGGTGTGAACTCAGGGTATGGTGATACTTATGAAAATTCTAAGTTAGTTAGTGATTGAGTTATTATATAATGACTATTGAGACTATAGAAAGATAAGAGTTGTATCTCAGAGGGAAGTACTAGCAGCGGGTTTTACATTTTTAGGTGTAATCTTTTAGGTTGAGTTTATTATTATGTGTATTTTTATATCTCGAACTCTAGAGTAAAGTAATTGCAGTTCAGTTTAGAGTTTAGGAATCCATAAACTAAGAATAATGGCTTAAATCTATGGGGGAGATGATAGAATAAGAAACCAAGTCAGGCTCTCAGATTCTACTAGTGAAGCTGGTGTGTTGTAGACTAACAGTAGGGGAGGAAGATGTTTGACCCATTTTTATCTCAGTGAAAAGTTTTGTACTTCATTCATCACAATATCTACTCATGCTTTACATGTCATCTCCATGATCATAGCTCATATTCACGCATTTTCCATAGAATTATTTACGCTCCCAGTTCCATGTATGAGGATTTCCAGTTCACTCAGCAGTACAAATCATATTTCCATAAATTATGAACTCCAAACTCAGGTCATGCAGCTCATGACTCATGTACTCATGCTTTACAGAATGTTTAGTTTCAGGTACTCATGGTACACCCTTAACAACTAGTGAAATTCAGATTATGTCATGTATATCCTCGATTTTGATCTCTGTAATTAATCTATATCGTGGATATTTTATTCCTCAAGCCTCAGTTAAGTGTTTGAGTTATGCATAGTATTCTTTCATGCTTCAGGTCCTCATGTTCTAACTTTCAGTAATCGTTTTTATGTAAATATAGTGATGATGGACAATTATTTAGATGAGAGAGAGTAAATGTTTCTTGGGGAGGAAAGATTATTGTATGCTTGTTTTATGTATGGCTATAATGTTGAAGAAAGATTGAGGTAAAGTTTTTGGTATATGTCATGGTTAGTTAAGAATTTTAGGTGTGTCTTCTTAAGAATAGTACAAAAAAGTTATTATTGATAAAGGTTTAGAGAATATCAGAAAGATCCTTTTATGGTTATTTGCCTAGAAGTTCGTAGGTGGTTATAATGATAGGCTTGAATATCATGTCGGTATATAAGTGGATGGGTGCATTGTGTGGTAGTAAATTCCTAGTAAAAGGCTGAATTTAGTTGTTGAGGTGGTAAGAAAAATAATTCTTGAGATAAGGAGTTGTGAAAATGCATGGGGTATTAAATTCATGGTTCAGACTTGCATTATGGTGTTATGTGCAGTACCTTGAAATTTCAAGTTAGTCTTGAACATGGTGAGAGCAGGTAGTTCAACTCAGACTTTGGTTGGAGTAATTATATGTACCCATACGAGTATTTAAAGAGTGAGGCTAAGCTTGAATTGGGCAGTTTCATTGCCTAAGGCCTAGTAATTCTATCCTAGTTTATGTTTCATAGGCCTATGTTCCATGTTACAGATTTATAGCTATATTAAGAGTCCTTACTCATATATCTTTATAATACCCCGACTGTTTTGTAAGCCTAAATTCATCTTTTGAGAAAATGGGAAAGACTTCCAAATTGAATAATGTTTAAACCATGCTATATTTCCCTAATTTCTACTTTCTATCATGTGGAGATTTGAATAAGCTTTATATCGATACCAATTTCATCAAAATTGAAGATCGGAGCAAGAAGTTATGACTATCTGAAGTCCCAATCGTGAAACATCGTTATTTAGATCTTTAGTGTGTCGCAGAGATGAGTAATATCCCAATTTTCACTTTTCAGTGAGCCTCCACAATATTACCGCATCACGCCAAGGATCAATATTAAGATTTATCAAATTCCAGTGAACCAACGCAATTCCACCGCGTTGTTGTGCCCTTCCAGGTCATAACCAAGGTGGCAATACAATTTCACCGTGTCGTGCCACTGAACAGTTTCCTAGTTGTCCAAAATCCAGTTAAGGACTGCGATGATAGCGCGTTGCACCAAGGCCAAAAATCAGGCTCCAGGTTTAGAATTTGCTCAAGGGCATTTGGGTCTTTCCGCCCAGTTTTGCCCTCTATATATAGATTCAAGTAGAGAAGAGAAAATCAATTCTTTTCCATTTCTCTTCCAAGAAATATCTAGAAGTAGGGTTTCTCTCTTCCAAATCCAAATCAAATCTTCTCCAAGAAATTCAAGAATTTTTCCATAGATTTCACCAAGTTGTTCAAGAATCAAGTTCTCCAAGTCAAAGCCATCAAGAAACCTAGCTCAAAAGTGTGAAGAAGAGTTTCCAATCAAGTCTTTTCATCTTAAAGTTATAATTCAAGGTATGTGGGGTTTTGAACCAGCGCAATCCTTTCCTTCTTATGCCCAAAGCTTTGATTTCTAACATGGTTTTATATGATTTTGCAAGTAAGTTTATACCCAAATTACTTCATCATGAGATTATGAGGATATAAATTGTTCAAGCTTTGTTATACATGATTATTTTTCTATTCCCAAGTTATGACTTGATATTTAATATTGTGAATTTCATATTTCTACCATGAGTTGATATTTCAAGTGTTTTCAAGATATGTGTCAAGCTTTAAGCTTCCTTATGACAAACTGGATTATTGAGTATATTGATTCATGAGATTGAGTTGTTACAATGAGTCTTGATATTTCCTCAAAATTATTGATGTTGTCATAATTTAATGAATTGATACATTTTGATATTGAGAAAGATTTATTTGATTTGATTCGAGTTAGGAATCCACAAATTGATTATGATTTGATAAATGAGAAAGAGATTTGATTTGGTCTTCTTGATAGACCCTTTTGATGTTTATGGTGGATTTTCTAACGCTTTCTGAGCTTATGTCAGGGAATAGTATTTAGCACCGAGCAGAAAATATGGCATTTCCCCGAAACTCTGTGCCATCGTTGGATTGATATTGATAATTGTGGTCCAGAGGCCAAGTATGAGATTATGATCACTAAATTTAGGTTGTACTCCTTAGCAAGAGTACGATGCTCCCGCCAATGTGGGGTTCTCTCCTTAGGAGGGAAAAATATTGGACTCCATGTAGATCACATGGTTTATGTTGGTTATAAGAACCGCCCATGTCCATAAGAGTTGAGTTTCTTGAATTACCGAGTCACTTCGAGTCTTGAGTTGAAGAGTTGAGTTGTTTATGATAATTTATGAGGTTTTTATCATATGATTTATTTACTATGAGATCATGAAAAGTATGTTTCAATCTAACTCAAGCCAAGTGAGCCATCATTGTACATTTGCATATCTTCATGAAATTGATGATGATATTTACATTGTTGTATGCACCCCCACATACTCAGTAAATTCCAAAGTGCTGACCCACATATTTTTTTGTGGGCTAAATTTTCTTGTAATGTAGGTTCAACTACTCAGTCGCAGCCGTGTTAGCGATATTCGTGTGCCTCAACTACGTTTCCCTCAGTGGTGAGTCCTCATGGTTTGAGGACTGTGTCTATATTTATGGTGATATCGTTCTGTTGTTATGGCTTTCAGTACTGTCTGAACCAGTTGGGGGTTTGTCCCAATGGCTCTTTACTCTTGAATAGTAAAGGCATTGTCAGACTAGAGTATCAGTATATACAGAATGTCAATATTTTTATTGTACAAGCCAGTATATCTTTGCTTTCGAGTATGTCCATGTATGATATCCTTTCTTATTTTGCCATGACTACCGTCAAAGTGAGTTCAAAAAGGGATGACAGGCTTAGAGGGTTAGCTTGAGGCCACACGTGGCCTTATCTACCATGTGACATCTCGGGAAAGGTTCTTGGGGCGTTACAAGCTTGGTATCAAAGCCTAAGGTTTAAAGAGTCCTAGGGAGTCTGACAAGCCGCGTTATGTAGAGTCTTGATCATCGGTGTGTAGCGCGCCACATCTATGAGTAAGAGGATATGGGACGTTTTAGGAAAAGTCATTTCTTTCTTTCAAAAGTCTATCGTGCCTATGACTATTTCTCTCCACTGTTAATTCGTGCTCTCTTATGACAGAAAATGCCTCCTTGTAGAGCTCGCAGAAACAACGAGCAACCTCAACCCGTAGATCTCTTGAATGAGCATATGTCTCATGCAGAATTTCGAGCAGCTTTTCAAGCGCTAGCCCAGGCAGTTACCCCAATGCTCAAGCAAACTCCCAGGCTACTGTTCTGCCTACGCAAGAGAATAATTCTGCTGTAGCTCGAGTTTGTGACTTTATGCGGATGAATCCACCTGAGTTCTATGGGTCAAAGGTAGGTGAAGACCCACAGATATACTTGGATGAAGTGAGAAATATCACCCTGCTTATGCATATGACTGATGAGGAAAGTGTTGAATTAGCTTTCTATCGAATGAAAAATCTTGCATATGACTGGGTGGAGATGTAAGGGAAGAGTAGGGAGAGGATGCCGCTCCTATGACTTGGCAGTTATTCCAGGATGCGTTCTTGGACAGATTCTTTCCTCTTGAGATAAGGAAAGCCAAGATAGAGGAATTCATGAATTTGAGACAAGGCTCCATGACTATTAAGGAGTATTATCTTAGATTCAATCAGTTATCCAAATATGCTCCTAGTATGAGGGATGACTCCAGGACCATCATGAGTAAGTTTGTGATCGGTGTGTTAAGTTACATTATGAAAGAATGTAGATCTGCTATGCTTAATAAGGAGATAAACCTTTCTCAGTTGATGATACATGCCCAACAGATTAAAGCTGATAAGGTAAAAGAGAGGAAGAGAGTAAGAGGGAATAAAAGAGCTAGATCAAAATAACAGGGATCCTGTTAGTCCAAATTCTATAGAGGGAACCGCCCTTAATTCCAGGGATGTCCATTTATGCTCGTACCTTTCTCAGTTAGTGTTCCCGCGCCTAGAAACAGGCAGAAGCAGGGAAACAGGCTTATCCCGTCCAAGTCTCAGGAAAGTGTAGGTAACCGACCTCATCCTTCTTCATGTGCCAAGTGTGGTAGAGGTTATTTTGGCGAGTGTTTTGTTTATCAGAGGGGTTGCTTTGGTTGTGGCAAGTTGGGACATCGACTTAGAGATTGTTCGTATGCTAGACAGGGGAGTCGAGATGCTCGTCCCCGGAGTCTGGCTACCAGTGCCCCCGCTCCCGTAGTCCGTCCAGTTCCTCCTTAGGGTGCCTCTTCTAGTACTACTGGCAGTTCGTGCTAGAATTGCTTCTATGCTATACCACATTGCTAGGAGCAGGAGGACTCTCCAAATATTATCACTAGTATGCTCCGTGTCTTTCATTTTGATGTGTATGTGTTGATGGACCCTGGGTCAAGCTTTTCTTATGTGACTCCATTGGTGGCTGTGAATTTTGAGATCAGTGCTGAAAAGATTCCTGAGCCTATCCTAGTTTCTACCCCAGTAGGTGAATCGGTTATTGCTAAACAAGTGTATAAGAAGTGTCCTATCACTATCCTTGATAGAGTCATATTTACAGACTTGATGAGTTAGACATATTTGATTTTGATATTATTCTGGGTATGGATTGGCTTCACTCTTTTTATGCGTCTATAGACTATTGTACCATGTAGTCAAGTTTCAGTTTCCCAATGAGCCAGTCTTTGAGTGGTCCAAAAATTCTGTGTACCCTAAGAGTCGTTTCATATCTTACCTAAAAGCTAGAAAATTAATATCCAAGGGTTGCATCTATCATTTAGATCGAGTTAAAGACACAAAGGCCAAGACTCCGACTATTTAGTCTATCAATGTTGTCAATGAGTTTCTTGATGTTTTCCCGAAAGATCTCCCAGGGGTACCTCCCGATAGAGAGATAGAATTTGGGATTGATCTTCTTCCCGACACATAGCCTAATTTTATTCCTCCATATCATATGGCCCCCACAGAACTTAAGGAGTTAAAAGAGCAACTCAAAGATCTTCTTGATTAGGGTTTCATAAGGCCCAATGTTTCTTCTTGGGGCGCACATATTTTGTTCGTACGAAAGAAAGATAGTTCATTGCGTATGTGCATTGACTATCGTCAGCTCAACAAGGTCTCAGTCAAAAATAAATATCCTCTTCCTAGAATTGATGACCTATTTGATCAGCTGCAAGGTGCTAGTTATTTCTCAAAAATAGATTTGAGATCCGGCTATCACCAACTTAAGGTTAGAGAGTGTGATATTCCAAAGATGGCTTTCTGCACCTGTTATGGTCATTTTGAGTTCAAGGTTATGTCTTTCGGGCTAACTAATGCCCCAGTAGCTTTTATAGACCTCATGAATCGAGTGTTCAGACAGTACTTCGATATGTTTGTTATTGCGTTCATAGATGATATTCTTGTGTACTCCCGAAGTAAGAACGACCATGAAGATCATCTCTGAATTGTCTTGCAAACCCTTAAAGATCATCAATTATTTTCCAAGTTTACCAAGTGTGAATTTTGGCTAAGGACAGTTGCCTTTCTGTGTCATATTATTTCTTCTGAGGGTGTTCGAGTTGATCCTCAAAAGGTAGAAGCTGTGAATAATTGGCCTAGACCTATCTCTCCATCTGATAGTAGGAGTTTCTTGGGTCTAGCTGGCTACTACCGTTGTTTTATTGAAGGTTTCTCTTCTATTCCATCTCCTTTTACTCAGTTAACCTAAAAGAAAGTTAAATTTCAGTGGTCAGATTTTTGCGAGAAGAGTTTTCAGGAGTTGAAGACTCGACTTACTTCAGCCCTTATGTTGACCCTTTCTAATGGTGTAGATGATTTTGTGGTGTATTGTGATACCTCTAGAGTTGGTTTGGGTTGCATATTGATATGGAAAGGTATGGTTATAGCCTATGCCTCTAGGCAGTTGAAACCGCATGAGAAGAATTACCCGACCTATGATCTCGAATTAACTGCAGTAGTTTTTTCCTTAAAAATTTGGAGACACTACTTGTACGGTGTTCATGTTGATGTCTTTACGGATCATAAGAGTTTGCAATATGTTTTTACTCAAAGAGAGTTAAATCTTCGACAGAGACGATGGTTAGAATTGCTGAAGGACTATGATATGAGCGTGTTGTACCACCCGGGCAAGGCCAATTTAGTGGTGGATTCCCTTAGCAGGTCGTCCATGGGTAGTGTAACCTTTGTAGAGAAAGGTAAGAAGGAGTTAGTTCACGAAGTGCATCATTTGGCGAGGTTGGGTGTTAGATTTCTTGATTCAGTTGAGGGTAATGCTTGGGTCCAGCGTAATTCTGAATCTTCTCTAGTTTTAGAGCTAAAAGAGAAGCAAGATATGGATTCTCGTTTGGTCGAACTGAAAGGGTCAGCTAAAGACCAAAAGGTGGAGGTTTTCTCCCAAGGGGGAGATGGTGTATTGAGGCTTTAGAATAGGTTGTGTGTGGCTGACATTGATGATTTGAGATAGAGAATTCTGGCTGAAGTGCATGGCGTGTGGTATTCTATTCATCCCGGTGCTACCAAGGTGTACCGCAATTTGCAGGAAATCTATTGGTGGAATGGTATGAAAAAGGATATAGCAAAGTTTGTAGAGAAGTGTGCAACTTGCCAACAGGTGAAGATAGAGCACCAGAGACCCAGTGGTATGATACAAGAGTTTAGCATTCCTACTTGGAAGTGGGAATAGGTGAACATGGATTTCGTGATCGGTTTACCTCTCTCTCGTCGTCATCGTGATTCGATTTGGGTCATTGTAGATAGGTTGACTAAGTTCGCAAATTTCTTGCCAGTGCATATATCTTTCACCACTGATGACTATGGTAAGCTATACATCTGAGAGTTAGTTAGGATGCATGGAGTTCCGTTGTCTATCACCTCCGATAGAGGTACTCAATTTACTTCTCTGTTTTGGAGAGCCTTTCAAAAGGCAGTCTTCATTCGCAGACAGATGGTCAGGCTGAGAGAACTATCCAGACTTGGGAGGATATGTTGAGGGCATGTGTTTTTGATTTTAAAGAAAGTTGGGATGAACATTTTCCATTGATTGAATTTGCTTATAACAATAGTTTTTATGCTAGCATTGGAATGGCTCCATTTGAGGCTTTATATGGAAGAAGATGTAGATCACCCATAGGTTGGTTTGAAGTGGGTGAAGCTGTTATGATTGAACTTGATGTTGTATTTGAATCTATGGAGAAAGTTAAGATGATTTGAGAAAGGTCGAAGACAGCCCAGAGTCGTCAGAAGTCATATACAGATGTGAGAAGAAGAGCTCTTGAGTTTGAAGTTGATGATTTAGTGTACCTAAAAATTTCACCCATGAAAGGGGTGAAGAGATTTGGTAAGAAAGGAAAGCTTAGTCCCCGATATGTTAGCTCTTACAGAGTTTTGAATCGTGTTGGGAAAGTAGCTTATGAGATTGAGTTGCCTACGAAGTTGTCAGCTATCCATCCTGTCTTTTATGTTTCTATGCTTAAGAAGAACATTGGCGATTCTGCTATTGTCGTTGATCTATCAAAGAACTTAGACATTCGGGATAGCCTTTCTTATGAAGAGATTCCGGTTGAAATCATAGATTATCAAGTCCATAGACTAAGAAATAAGAAAGTTCCTTTGGTTAAAGTTCTGTGGTAAAATCGATCAGTTGAAGGTGCTACTTGGGAAGCAAAAGTAGATATGCGAGTTAAGTACCCCCATCTCTTCTCTGCAAGTTCAAATCAAGCTGAAGGTATTATTTTTCCTTAATTCAGTTTCCTCCTAATCTAATGTATTCGGTTATATAGTTGTCTTCCATCTTGATTTGTACATTCAGTGAAGTATCTGAAAGTCTAGAGTAAAGTAAGCCTGCTGAATAGATTATTTCAGTAGGGTATTTTCAATTGTCCTCTTTGACCTTGAGTCTAACTAGCAACATTCGAGGACGAATGTTTCCAAGGGGGAGATATTGTAATACCCCAATCATTTTGTAAGCCTAAATTTGTCTTTTGAGCGAATGGGAAAGACTTCCAAAATCGGAGATTAGAGTAAGAAGTTATGACTATCTGAAGTCCCAGTCGTGAAACATCATTATTTAGACCCTCAGCGCATCGCGGAGATGAGTAATATCCCAATTTTCACTTTCTAGTAAGACTCTGCAATATCACCAAATCGTGCCAAGGTTCAATATCAGGATTTTTCAAATTCCATTGCACCAACGCGATTCTACCGCGTCGCGGTGCCCTTCCAGGTCATAACCAAGGTGGCAACACAATTTCACCGCGATGCACCATTGAGCAATTTCCCTGTTCTCCAAAATCCAGTGAAGGACCGCGATCATGGCGTGTCACGCCAGGGCCAAAAATCGGGCTCCTGTTTTAGAATTTGCTCAAGGGCATTTTGTTCTTTCCGCCCAGTTTGGCCCTCTATGTATATATTCAAGTAGAGAAGAGAAATCCATTCTTCTCCATTTCTCTTCCAAGAAATATCTAGAAGTAGGGTTTCTCTCTTCCAAATCCAAATCAAATCTTCTCCAAGAAATTCAAGAATTTTTCCATAGATTTCACCAAGTTGTTCAAGAATCAAGTTCTCCAAGTCAAAAGCATCAAGAAACTTAGCTCAAAAGTGTGAAGAAGAGTTTCCAATCAAGTCTTTTCATCTTAAAGTTATAATCCAAGGTATGTGGGGTTTTGAACAAGAGCAATCCTTTCCTTCTTGTGACCAAAGCTTTGATTTCTAACATGGATTTATATAATTTTGCAAGTGGGTTTATACCCAAATTACTTCATCATGATATTATGAGGATATAAATTGTTCAAGTTTTGTTATACATGATTATTTTGCTATTCCCAAGTTATGACTTGATATTTAATATTGTGAATTTCATATTTCTACCATGAGTTGATATTTCAAGTGCTTTAAAGATATGTGTCAAGCTTTAAGCTTCCTTATGACAAACTGGATTATTGAGTATATTGATTCATGAGATTGAGTTCTTACAATGAGTCTTGATATTTCCTCAAAGTTATTGATGTTGTCATGATTTAATGAATTGATACATTTTGATATTAAGAAAGATTTATTTGATTGGAGTCGAGTTAGGAATCCACAAATTGATTATGATTTGATAAATGAGAAAGAGATTTGATTTGGTCTTCATGATAGACCCTTGTGATATTTGCAGTGGATTTTCTAACGCGTTCTGAGCTTATGTCTGGGAGTAGTATTCTGCATCGAGCGGGAAATATGGCATTTCCCCGAAACTCTATACCACCATAGGATTGATATTGATAATTGTGGTCCAGAAGCCGAGTATGAGATTGTGATCACTAAATTTAGGTTGTACTCCCTGGCAAGAGTACGACGCTCCCGCCAATATGGGGTTCTATCCTTAGGAGGGAAAAACGTTGGACTCCATGTAGCTCACATGGTTTATGTTGGTTATAAGAACCTCCCATGTCCATAAGAGTTGAGTTTCTTGAATTACCGAGTCACTTCGAGTCTTGAGTTGAAGAGTTGAGTTGCTTATGATGATTTATAAGGTTTTTATCATATCATTTAATTACTATGAGATCATGAAAAGTATGTTTCAATCTAACTCAAGCCAAGTGAGCCATCATTGTACATATGAATATTTTCATGAAATTGATGATGATATTTACATTGTTGTATGCACCCCCACATACTCAGTACATTCCAAAGTGTTGACGCACATATTTTCCTATAGGCTACATTTTCTCATAATGTAGGTTCAGGTACTCAGCTACAGCCATGTTAGCGATATTAGAGTGTCTCAACTACGTTTTTCTCAGTGGTGAGTCCTCATGGTTCGAGGACCATGTCTATATTTTTGGTGATATCATTCTGTTGTTATGGTTTTCAGTACTGTCTGAGTCATTTGGGGGTTTGTCCCAATGGCTCTTTAGTCTTGAATAGTAGAGGCTTTGTTAGACTAAAGTATCAGTATGTACAGAATGGCAATATTTTGATTGTACAGGCTAGCATATCTTTGCTTTCGAGTATCTCCGTGATATGATATCCTTTCTTATTTTGCCATAACTACCGTCAAAGTGAGTTCAAAAAGGGATGACAGGCTTAGAGGGTTAGATTGAGGCTACCTGTGGCCTTATATACCGTGTGACGTCTTGGGATAGGTTCTTGGGGCGTTACAATCTTATTTAGATCATGCCCAAGTTCTTTGCTCACTAATATTATTAGAACTTCTTAGAAAGAGTGTTGAAGAAATACTCTAGTTGAGTATAAGCTTTTAGTATAATTCAATTCTTATAGCCGGTAATTCAATTTAGCAGCCAGACTAATAAGTTCCTGTCGTTTTCCCATCTTTGATCTAGTCTTACTATCTAAAGTTTCATGAGTATGGTCATTCCAAGAGGTAATTTGTTCGCACCCATGTAAATTGTGAAACCAGTTCAGTTCATGCATCATGTTTCAAATTCAGATATACAGTTATGATTCAGTTAGTAAGTGTCCCGTGCATCATCTCAGTCTTTCCTTAGTATATTAGCTAAGTCAGTATCATTTGGGGGACGAATAATCCCAAGGAGGAGATGTTGTAATACCTCGAGTTTTCATGTCCTAAACCTCTCAACTTTTATTCACGAAACCAGATCCATCCTGAGGCAATGGTTACTAATAAGTTGACTCTCTCATTTCTATCTCAACCTTATAACAATTCTCATGTCATTGCATGTATTCACGAAATCATTTCAGTTCATGTATCAGGTGCAGACTTAGTTATGCAATCATGTTTCGAGTCATGAATGTTCAGTATATAGTCGCAGTTACCGTAGTATTCTCAGTCTAACCAGTCTCATTCGAGGACGAATAATTTCAAAGGGAGATAATGTAATACCCCGCATTCTTGAGCTAGAAATCAAACCATCATTTCTACGTGTGTAAACTCTAATCCCATGATTTATATTTGAATACATATGTCATGATCTTTATCCTAGAGTATGAAGTGCTTATGAGGTGAAAAATCTTCATAGGAATCACTTAGAGTAAAGTTGATCTAAGATTTTTTTATACGGCCAAATTTTGGTATTTGATTCTACAAGGGTCAACTTTGAACATATATATTATTTTATATATGTGGAATTTTTTAGTTCAAGACTAACCAAATTATATATAATTGAATTAGCTTTCGAATGATACCAATTTTGCGTTAATTCGATACCCGAGCGAAAAGTTATGATCATTTTCATCAGAACCAGTAAGCTGCCGCGAAAGCGCCAGAATGCGGGACTAATTTACCGCGTCTAGCTTTGTGATGTGAAGTAATGTTTTCCTGCATCCATAAATACAAGCCCAAAGGGTGTTTTAGTCATTTCTCCTTGCCCTCAAGCACCCAAGTGATGGATTAAAACACCAAAAGGGCATTATTTTCCCACTTTTGATCATCAAATCCATATGTAAGACCTTCTCTTCCCAAGAACAAAAATCCAAACCCTTTTCCCCAAGAATCTAAGAATTCAAGCTTCCAAGTTCAAGAATCTTCAAGAAAACATCAAGAATAGGGTTTCTTTCACAAGTTCATCATTCAAGTCCCAAGATTCAAGCTTTTTTCCTCAAGAATTCAAGGGCTCAAGTTCTAATTTCAAGTTTCTTCAAGAATTTGTTCAATTAAGGTATGTGGGTGTTCATTCATAGGTCCCTTTCACCCATGAAACCCAAAAACCTTACTTTTATTAAAAATATGAGTTTTTCCTTTTTATGAAGTTGTACATGTTCAAGATGAGTTTAAATCATGTCTCTCCATAGTAATTTGATTCAATTCATACCCAAGGATGATTTCATGAAAAGTTAGGTTATGTCATGCTTCAAGTTTCAATTTCTCATGTCATATTCAAGTGAATCTCATGTTAAACCCCCAATTTACGAATTTAGCCATGTAATCATGTTGATTTCTCAGGTTTAACATATTCTCATGTTCAAGTTCATGATTCTCACATGTTTGATAAAATGTCTATATTTCGGGTCTTTGAACCATGATTACGCACTTCAGTATTTCAAGTTTGATATTGTATTTTCTTTACAATAATTCAGTGCTGGCGGGTTATGAATGCCCGATACCTATGCGTTTTACATGATTTCTCTTTTTCAAGTAACAAGTCAATCAAATCATAATTTTAATATCATATTTAGAACACCATGATCATGTTGAGCATTATCAGTTTATATGTTATAATTATCTCAGAATCTGTATGCACTATTATATTCAGAACTCCATGACTTGAGCTTATCAGTTATCAGTTATCAGTTATCAGTTATCAGTGCATACACCAGTTAGTATTTTAGTGTCTTTCAGTTGGAAGTAGGATTTAACACCGAGTGAAAAGTATAGATTCAGCGCATCCTACTTCCCCAGAAACTATGTGCCACCGTAGGTTTATGTTTAGAGGCTCGCCAAAGAGTGTTTCCCCTTGCCCAATATAGGCTCAGTTTAGTGATCACGCCAGTTTAAGTTCTACTCTGATGGCAAGGATAGGACAGCTCTCCTTAACGTGGGTCAGATGTTGGACTCCATGATAACTCACATGGTTTATGTCGGTTACATGATAGCTCCCATAGTTTCAGTCAGTATTCAGTATATCTCAGCTCAGGTTTGCTTGACAAAAGTATAAAGATTTTCAGTTATACAGAATTCAATTTTTCAAATTACAAATTATCTCAGAAACATATTTATGCTTGGTCTTGCATTCTCAGTTTTACATGTCCATGTTATTTTTCACGTGCAGTACCCATGCATGATCCTCAATTCAGTTTTATATAAGATTTACATACAGTATTTATGATTTACCATTTCCCAGTTTCAGCTACTTATTCTACAAAAAATTTAAAGATTTAAGAAACTAAGTGTAGTAATTCACCAGTTTATCAGATCATGTTTGTTACTCATGTTTTAAGATGCTTCAGCCTCCAGTTTATTTTGGTCTCTTAGTGAGTCTATCTGTACTTAGAGTGCATGTTTTAAGATTACATATGAAATCAATTTTACTTATTCCATTCACTCCCACTTACTCAGTACATTCCAGAAGTACTTATCCATATATATGTTTATGTGCTACATTGTCTCATAATGTAGGTACCAATTGTAGCCTACATGACATAATCAAATAGTTTGCACCAGCCAGCAGATGATGAGTTCTCTTGTTTTGAGGACTCCAGTCAGGAGTAGTTCATGTACTTTTCTTTTATCATTCATAGGTATTGAGTTGTGGTAGTTGGAGGCATGTCTCAGCTATTTACAGTCAGTATAGTAGAGGCTTCATAGATAGTCAGGTAGAGTCATGATATTGTAAATCAAGTTTTTTCTTCAGATGTATCATGTTGTAAACTTATTCAGTATTACATTCAATAAGATTTTCTCATGATTATAGTTCCACTCAGTAAATTATGTTTTGTTATATACATATTAAATCAGTTGCTCAACAGTATGCCAGTTCATAGGTTAGCTTGGGATCACTTATGGTTCCAAGCACCATATTACGACTAGGGGGTAGCCTTGGGTCATGACAAAAGTAGTCTCACAAATCCTCTATCCGAGATTAAAACATAAGAAAACTAACACTAGAAATAGAGCCTTCTAAAGTATGAAAGCTCACCACTTCAAGTTAACACGAGCTGATCCTGGGTCCAATCACTGAGTAGGGGGTGTACTATGACCAACACCTGCATCACATGGGGAGACAGTGTCGAAGGTGGTTAGCGATTGGAGTGCTAGCATGTAACTCAAGGACAAGGATAAGATAATGACAACAGTTCAAATCAAGTGAACCATTACATACAACCAATGCAACACATACATATTTATATATTATGCCGGGAGAGTGAAAATGGTTTAACATGAACCTTTGAAATCTTAGTCTAGGTTATATATCTTAGTTTTCATATTGGTTACACCCACGAGCTATATGGGTTCCAGTTCTCACCCCCTGGTCGGGCCCCAGTTCGTGTAGCTACATAAATCAAAGAATAATCTTACGCATACGCATGGGGACTCAAACCTCCCACTCATATACTAAGGTGACTTGGTCACCCGATCATGTAGTGTAGTATGATATGGGGGGCTCAAACCTCCTACATCATATAGTATGAAATATTTAAACCTCCCCGTCATATTAAGCAAGAGGACTCGAACCTCAAGTCATTTTGACCATTCGGACCTCCCGGTTATATTAAGCAAATGGAATTAAGCCTCAAGCCATTTTGATCCCCGTGCAGTGTTGATCCCTAAGAATCTACACCTTCACAACTTGGCTACGCAACCCTCTTTAAATCCTAATATAAACCATCATTTCATATACATAAATATTTATCCAATTACTTACCAAAGGCACTTCGTTGGTATCATCATACCAACACTACTTACAAGTATGCCATATGCCATTACCATTAATAATTACTTATTCATTCATTTGACTTTGGGACTCCAACTCATTGTCTAACAAAGACACTTATTCAATTCAAAGTTTAGGGACTCGAACCCATTGTCTAACAAAGACATAAATCAAGCCAATGTTTAGGGACTCAAACCCATTAAGCAAATTAGAACCACCAAGGTTACCATTTAAATCATTACATGGCCAAGAAAACCTTTACATACCATTTACCAACCATTCATACTCATTAGGCCAATGTCTTAGTTCTAAACACCATTAACATATGACTAGTTTATTCTTTTAGGCATTTTCACAAACACTTTGAGGGCATACTATTATCAAGGCCAAGATCAAGGTAAAAACCATCAAGTTTAGGGTAAACCATGACCCATTTGTTAGACCACAATTACTAAGCACCCACATGTGCAAACCATTACCAAAAACTTATATAAACATAAGTTAAACCAAGAGTAAACAATACTCAAACATACGCAACAAAACCCTCAATTTTGATTTTTAAAACAACCATTTAAGAATCATAATCACACTTTAAAATACATGATATTTCAGAAATAACAATAAAGGAAGAGTCACATGCCTTATTCACCAAGATTCACGGAAGAAACTTGACTCTTGAGTCTCTAGATGAACACCTTTGAAGAAGCCTAGCCCCCAATCTTCAAGAGAGAGTTTAGAGAGGATTTTGGAGTGTTTTTATCTTTCCAAGTAAGTTATGAGAGGCCACAATAAGTTATAATACGCGGGTACTTGAGGGTTTTTGGGTGAGAAATGTCTAAAATGTCATCAGCTTAAGAGTTGAAAACTTGACTACAAGAGGGTACGACCACACCCCTTAAATCGTACCCTAGGGTACTAGTGGTACCCTTACCTCGTACCCTAGGCATCATCTTAGACCTCAATACTGACCAACATAAGATCATACAAGGGACAACTCGTATCTTAACATACAACTAGTGCCCTTTGAACCGTGCCTTGGTCACAATACTGTGGACAAGACTAGGGCATCATACAATTTCTCTCTTTACTTCTAATACCCTATCATAGACTAGTAATATGCCTAGTGGTACCTTGGACAGTAAGTGACATAAAACACTCTAATACCCCGAGACTCTAACCAACAGTGTAACCATGACTGAAGCTCATGAGAAGTAAATTATAGTGCTTTGGTTGTTTTCTGATCAAGGGAGATGTGTATTAAGGCCTCAAAGATGTCCTAGCAATTAGGTGAATCAAATCATTTCTTACCGATTGAATTCTTAGGAAGGATATTGCCATATTCAAATTCAAATGAGCATATCTCTTGTTATACTATGAATTATTAATCTCATGACCTACCAAAAGATATATAATTGAATTATTTTTTCAACGATACCAATATCACCCGAATCCGATATTAGAGCCAAGAGTTATGCCTATTTTACTCCAGCATGTCAGGCTGGAAAACTGAGTGATGACATTTTGTGATAAGCTGTCATAAGTGTGATGACTTATCACCAATGTCATTAGCCTTAGGTAGATTTCCACCCCCAGTGATGAAATTTTGTAATACATTGTCACAAGTGTGACGACTTATCACCAATGTCATCAACCTTAACCAAAAAATCATAAAATCTACCCTTTTATGACGACATTTCGTGACGACTTGTCACGAATGTCATCGGTTATTTTTTTTATCAATTAAAGGACATTTTTCAAGGGTATTTTGGTCTTTTTCCATCTTTTGTAGGCCCCTATATATATGAGAATTCCCATCTAAACCCTAATTTCTTCATTCTCTCTTCCAATTCTCTTAAGAAATATATCTAGGGTCTTTATTTAAGGACATTAATCTTCCAAAAATCATCCATAAATCTTCAAGATTTCTTCAAGAATTAAGTTCCTCATAGTGCGGGCTTCGAGAATCATTTATTGCAAGTGCAGATAGAGTCTCAAGCACTAGAATTCATCTAATTTCAAAGATTAAGGTATGTGGGGTTTTGAACAAGAGCAATTCTTTCGTTCTTGTGCCCAAAGCTTTGATTTGTATCATTACTTTATATGATTTTGCAAGTGGGTTTATACCCAAATTACTTCATCATGAGATTATGAGAATATAAATTGTTTAAGCTTTGTTATACATGATTATTTTGCTATTCCCAATTTATGACTTGATATTTAATATTGTGAATTTTATATTTCTACCATGAGTTGATATTTCAAGCACTTTCAAGATATGTGTCAAGCTTTAATCTTCCTTATGAAAAACTGGATTATTGAGTACGCTGATTCATGAGATTGAGTTGTTACAATGAGTCTTGATATTTCCTCAAAGTTATTGCTATTGTCCTGATTTAATGAATTGATATATTTTGATATTGAGAAAGATTGATTTGATTTGAGTCGAGTTAGGAATCCACAAATTGATTATGATTTGATAAATAAGAAAGAGATTTGATTTGGTCTTCATGATAGACCATTGTGATGTTTGTGGTGGATTGTCTAACACGTTTTGAACTTATGTCTGGGAGTAGTATTTAGCACCAAGCGAGAAATATGGTATTTCCATGAAACTACGTGCCACCGTAGGATTGATATTGATAATTGTGGGCTAGAGGCCGAGTATGAGATTGTGATCACTAAATTTAGGTTGTACTCCCTGGAAAGAGTACGATGCTACCGCTAATGTGGGGTTCTCTCCTTATGAGGGCAAAACATTGGACTCCATGTAGCTCACATGGTTTATGTCGATTATAAGAACCTCTCATGTCCATAAGAGTTGAGTTTCTTGAATTACCAAGTTACTCCGAGTTTTGAGTGGAAGAGTTGAGTTATTTATGATGATTTATGTTTTTATCATATGATTTATTTACTATGATATCATGAAAAGTATGTTTCAATCTAACTCAAGCCAAGTGAGCCATCATTATACATATGCATATTTTTATGAAATTGATGATGATATTTACATTGTTGCATGCACCTCCACATACTCAGTACATTTCAAAGTGCTGACCCACATATTTTTCGATGGGCTACATTTTCTCGTAATGTAGGTTTAGGTACTTAGCCGCAGCCATGTTGGCAATATTCAAATGCCTCAACTACGTTCCCTCAGAGGTGAGTCCTCATGGTTCGAGGATCGTGTCTATATTTTTAGTGATATTGTTCTGTTGTTATGGCTTTCAGTACTGTTTGAGTCAGTTGGGGGTTTGTCCCAATGGCTCCTTAATTTTGATGTATAGAGGCTTTTTCAGACTAAAGGGTTGGTATGTATAGATATTCAATATAATTTGGTTGTACAGTCTAGTATTCTCCAGTATTTCTCTTGAACTCGATATGGTATATCTCTTTGTTGTGCATGACTATTATTGAATTGAATTCCTTGAGGTAGTGTCTGGCTCCGAGGGTTATCTTAGGGCTACGTGTATCCCTATGCACCGTGTGGCATCTCGGGGTGAAATTTTAGGGCGTTACAAAGCTTGGTATCAAATCCTAAGGTTTAAGGAGTCCTAGGGAGTCTGACAAGTCGCGTTACATAGAGTCTTGATTACCGGTGTGTAGCGCGCCACATCTATGAGTAAGAGGCTATGGAACGTTTTTAGAAAAGTCATTTCTTTCTTTTAAAGATTATCGTGCCTACAACTATCTCTTTATCTGTGATTAACTCGTGCTCTCTTATAATAAAAAATTCCTCCATGTTGAGCTCGTTGAAATAACGAGCAACCTCAACCCGTTGATCCCTTGAACGAGTATGTGTCTCATGCGGAATTCTGGGCAAATTTGTAGGTGCTAGCCTAGGCAGTTACTGCCAATGCTTATGCTAACACCCAGGCTACTGTTCTACCTCCGTAAGAGAATAATTTTGCTGTAGCTTGAGTTCATAACTTTATGCGGATGAATCCACTGAGTTCTATGGTTCGAAGGTAGGTGAAGACCCACAGATGTACTTGGATGAAGTGACAAAGATCACCCAGATTATACATGTGACTGAGGAGGAGAGTGTTGAATTGGTTGCCTATTGAATGAAAAATATTGCATATGATTGGGTGGAGATGTGGAGGATGAGTAGAGGGAAGGATGCCGCTCCCACAACTTGGCAGTTATTCCAGGATGCGTTCTTGGATAGATTCTTTCCTCTTGAGATGAGCGAAGCAAAGATAGAGGAATTCATGAATTTGAGAAGGCTCCATGATTGTTAAGAAGTATTGTCTTAGATTCAATCAGTTATCCAAATATGCAACTAGTATGATGGCTGACTCCAAGACCATCATGAGCAAGTTCGTAACCATTGTGTCAAGTTACGTTATAAAAGAGTGTAGATCTGCTATGCTTAATAGGGAGATGGACCTTTCTCAATTAATGATACATGCCCAATAGATTGAAGCTAATAAGGTGAAAGAGAGAGAGATAGTAAGAGGGAATAAAAGAGCTAGATCAGAGCAGCAGGGATTCAGTCAGTCCAGATTCCATGGAGGGAATCGCCCTTAATTTCAGGGACATTCATTTATGCCTGCGTCATTCTCAGTTAGTGCTCCCACACCTAGAAGTAGGTAGGATCAAGGTAATAGGCCTATGCCATCCAGGTCTCAGGAAAGTGTAAGTAACAAACCTCGTCCTCCTTCATGTGCCAAGTTTGGTAGAAATCATTTTGGTGAGTGTTTTGTTGATCAAAGAGGTTGCTTTGGTTATGGCAAGTTGGGCCACCGACTTAGACCTTGTCCGTATGCTAGATAGGGGAGTCGAGATGCTCGTCCCCAGAGTCAGTCTACCAGTGCCCCCGCTCCAGTAGTCCGCCCAGTTCCTCCTCAGGGTACCTCTTCTAGTACTGCTGGCGATTAGTGCCAGAATCACTTCTATTCTATACCACCTCGCCAGGAATAGGAGGACTCTCTAGATGTTGTCACTGGTATGCTCTGTGTATTTCATTTTGATGTGTATGTATTGATGGACCCCGATTCGAGTTTCTCTTATGTGGCATCTCTGGTTGCTGTAAATTTTGAGATGGACCCTGAACGAATTCTTGAGCCTACTCTAGTTTCTACCCCAATAGGAGAATCTGTTATTGCTAAGTGAGTGTATAAGAAGTGTCCTATCACTGTCCTTCATCAGGTCATATGTGTTGATTTGATTGAGCTAGATATGGTTAATTTTGACGTCATTCTGGGTATGGATTGACTTCACTCGTGATATGCATCTACAGATTACCGTACCCGAGTGGTCAAGTTTTAGTTTCCTGAAGTGCCCATTTTTAAGTGGTCCGAGAGTTCTGCAACTCTGAAGAGCCATTTTATATCCTACCTCATAGCTAGGAAGTTAATTTCCAAGGGTTGCATCTATCACCTAGTTCGAGTTAAAGACCTCAAGTCCAACACTCCGACTATTCAGTCAGTTACCATTGTTAATGAGTTTCCCGATGTTTTCCCAGAAGATCTCCCAGGGGTCCCACTTGATAAAGAAATAGAATTCGGGACTAATCTTCTTCCCATCACTCAACCTATTTCCATTCCTCTGCACCATATGGCTCCTGCAGAACTTAAAGAGTTAAAGGAACAACTTAAATATCTCTTAAACAAAGGCTTTATCAGACCCAGTGTTTCCCCGTGGGGTGCACCTGTTCTATTTATGCGAAAAAAATGGTACATTGCGTATGTGCATTGATTACCGTCAACTCGACAAGGTAACTATCAAGAACAAGTACCCTCTTCTTCGAATTGATGACTTGTTTGATCAATTACAAGGTGCGAGCTACTTCTCAAAAATAGGCCTTAGATCCGGCTATCATCAACTTAAAGTGAGAGAGTATGATATTCCAAAAACAGCCTTTCGAACCCGTTATGGTCACTTTGAGTTTCTTGTCATGTCCTTTGGGTTAACTAATGCTCCAGCAGCCTTTATGGACCTTATGAATCAAGTGTTCAAGCAATATCTTGATATATTTGTCATTGTATTCATAGATGATATTCTTGTATATTCCCGAAGTGAGGATGATTATGCCGACCATCTTAAAATTCTCTTGCAAACTCTTAGAGATCATCAATTATTCGCTAAATTTAGCAAGTGTAAATTTTGTCTAAGGTCAGTTGCTTTTCTAGGTCACATTGTTTCCACCGAAGGCATTAGAATCGATCCCCAAAAGACAGAAGCTATAAAGAATTGGCCTAGACCTACCTCTCCATCTGATATTAGGAGTTTCTTGGGTCTAGCTGGTTACTACCATCATTTTGTTGAGGGATTCTCTTCCATTGCGTCTTCCAAAGGCCCAGTAGTGTAATGCAAGAGTTTAGCATTCCTACTTGTAAGTGGGAATAAGTGAATATAGATTTTATAATTGGTTTGCCTCCTTCTCGTCGTCATCATGATTCTATTTGGGTTGTTGTAGATCGGTTGACTAAATCAGCTTTTTTTTTGCCAGCGCATTCGTCTTATACAGCTAAGGATTATGCTAGATTGTATATTCGAGAATTCATTAGACTTTATGGAGTTCTTTTGGCTATTATCTCTAATAGGGGTACTTAATTTACTTCCCAGTTTTGGAGAGCTTTTTAGAAGGGTCTTGGTACCCAAGTTCGTCTAAGTTCTGCTTTCCATCCGCAAATAGATGGTCAAGCTGAACGGATCATTTAGACTTTAGAAGATATGTTGAGGGCATGTGTGCTTGATTTTAAAGATAGTTGGGATGAGTACTTGCCATTGATCGAATTTGACTATAACAACAGTTTCCATGCTAGTATTCAGATGGCCCCATTCGAAGCTTTGTATCGGAGAAGATATAGATCACCTATAGGTTGTTTGAAGTAGGAGAAGCAGTTGTGATTGGGCCTGATGCTGTGTTCAAGGCTATGGAAAAAGTTAAGTTGATCCGAGAAAGATTGAAGACCGCTCAAAGTCGTCAGAAGTCGTATACGGATGTGAGAAGAAAAGATCTTGAGTTTAATATTGATGATTTGGTGTAGTTAAGGGTTTCACCCATGAAAGGGGTGAAGAGATTTGGGAAGAAGGGAGAGCTTAGTTCCTGTTATGTTGGTTCGTACAAGATTCTGAGCCGTGTTAGGAAAGTAGCATATGAGGTGGAGTTACCCGCAGAGTTGTCTAGCGTTCATCCGATATTTCATGTTTCCATTCTTAAGAAGTGTATTGGTGATTCTGTCATGGTTGATTCTTCTGAAAGCTTAGATATTCAGGATAGTCTTTCATTTTAGAAGATTCAGGTTGAGATTTTGGATTTTCAAATCCGTAGGCTAAGGAACAAAGAAGTTTTTTTGGTTAAAGTGCTTTGGCGAAATCAATCTGTTGAGAGCGCTACTTGGGAAGCGAAAACTGATATACGATCCAAGTACTTTCACCTCTTTTTTGTGAGTTTGAAGCGAGCATAAGGTACCATTCTTTCTTAATTCTGCCCTTTTTTTATTAAAGATTCAGCTGTGTGTCTACTTCCATCACGAATTCATGCATTTTGTAGGGTATCCGAAGGAATAGAGTAAAGTAAGCCCTTTGACTGAGTCTTTCCAGCTATACGTCCTCATTTTCTCTTGTTCTTGGCCAATATTGCAACATTCGAGGATGAATATTTCCAAGAGGGAGATATTGTAATACCCCAAGACTCTAACCAATAGTGCAACCATGACTCAAGCCCATGAGAAGTAAATTATAGTTCTTTGGTTGTTTTCTGATCAAGGGTGATGTGTATTAAGGCCTCAAAGATGTCCTAGCAATTAGTTGAATCAAAACATTCCTTACCGATTAAATTCTTGGGAAGGATATTGCTATATTTAACTTCAAATGAGCATATCTCTCATTATACTACGAATTATTGAGATCATGACCTACCAAAAGATATATAATTGAATTAGCTTTCCAACGATACCAATTTTACCCAAATCCGGTATCGGATCCAAGAGTTATGCCCATTTTACTCCAGCATGTCAGGATGGAAAATTGAGTGACGACATTTTGTGATAAGCTGTCACAAGTGTGACGACTTATCACCAATGTTGTTAGCCTTAGGCAGATTTCTACCCCCAGTGATGATATTTTGTGATAAGTTGTCACAAGTGTGATGACTTATCACCAATGTCGTCAACCTTAAACAGAAAATCATAAATCCACCCTTTTGTGATGATATTTCATGACGACTTGTCAAGAATGTCGTCAGCTATTTTTTTATCAATTAAAGGACGTTTTTGCAAGGGTATTTTGATCTTTTCCCATCTTTTGGAGGCCCCTATATATATGAGAATTCCTATCTAAACCCTAATTTCTTCATTCTCTCTTCCAATTCTCTTAAGAAATATATCTAGGGTCTTTATTTAAGGACATTAATCTTCCAAAAATCATCCATAAATCTTCAAGATTTCTTCAAGAATTAAGTTCCTCATAGTTTGGGCTTCGAGAATCATTTATTACAAGTGTGGATAGAGTCTCAAGCACTAGAACTCATCCAATTTCAAAGATTAAGGTATGTGGGGTTTTGAACAAGAGCAATTCTTTCGTTCTTGTGCCCAAAACTTTGATTTCTATCATGGATTTATATGATTTTGCAAGTGGATTTATACCGAAATTACTTCATCATGAGATTATGAGAATATAAATTGTTCAAGCTTTGTTATACATGATTATTTTGCTATTCCCAAGTTATGACTTGATATTTAATATTGTGAATTTCATATTTCTACCATGAGTTGATATTTCAAGTGCTTTCAAGATATGTGTCAAGCTTTAAGCTTCCTTATGACAAACTGGATTATTGAGTATACTGATTCATGAGATTGAGTTGTTGTAATGAGTCTTGATATTTCCTCAAAGTTATTGATGTTGTCATGATTTAATGAATTGATACATTTTGATATTGAGAAAGATTGATTTGATTTGAGTCAAGTTAGGAATCCACAAATTGATTACGATTTGATAAATGAGAAAGAGATTTGATTTGGTCTTCATGATAGACCCTTGTGATATTTGTGGTGGATTTCCTAATGCGTTCTGAGCTTGTGTCTGGGAGTAGTATTTAACAGCAAGTGTGAAATGTGGCATTTCCCCAAAACTACGTGCCACCATAGGATTGTTATTGATAATTGTGGGCCAGAGGCCGAGTATGAGATTGTGATCACTAAATTTAGGTTGTACTCCCTGGCAAGAGTACGACGCTCCCGCCAATGTGGGGTTCTCTTCTTAGGAGGGAAGAGCGTTGGACTCCATGTAGCTCACATGGTTTATGTCGATTATAAGAACCTCCTATGTCCATAATAGTTGAGTTTCTTAAATTACCGATTCACTCAAAGTTTTGAGTTGAAGAGTTGAGTTGTTTATGATGATTTATAAGGTTTTTATCATATGATTTATTTACTATGATATCATGAAAAGTATGTTTCAATCTAACTCAAGCCAAGTGAGCCATCATTATACATATGCATATTTTTATGAAATTGATGATGATATTTGCATTGTTGTATGCACCCTCACATACTCAGTACATTCTAAAGTGCTGACTCACATATTTTTATATAGGCTATATTTTCTCGTAATGTAGGTTCAGGTACTCAGCCGCAGTCGTGTTAGCGATATTCGAGTGCCTCAACTAAGTTCCCTCAGTGGTGAGTCCTCATGGTTCGAGGAGCGTGTATATATTTTTAGTGATATCGTTCTGTTGTTATGGCTTTCAGTACTGTTTGAGTCAGTTGGGGGTTTATCCCAATGGCTCCTTGATTTTGATGTATAGAGGCTTTGTCAGATTAGAGGGTTAGTATGTATAGACATTCAATATATTTTGGTTGTACAGTCTAGTATTCTCCAGTATTTATCTTGAACCCGATGTGGTATATCTCTTTGTTGTGCATGACTATTATTGACTTGAATTCCTTGAGGTAGTGTCTGACTCCGAGGGTTATCTTGGGGCTACGTGTAGCCCTAAGCACCGTGTGAAATCTCGGGATAAAATTTCAGGGCGTTACAAGCACAATGTGAAACATGTGAGTTAGGGTCCCTAAGCCATACCACATCATACGACTAGTACCCCAAGTCGTACGATGTCTAGTGATCTCAAAGTCAAAAAAATTCTAAGGGTCATGACCTAGGGTGTTTCACACCTGCTCTAATCCACTTCAATAGGATAATCCTTACCACCTAATAAGAAATATGCAGAAGTAATAAAAGAAACTCATTAACCTTTCAATTATTACAAAGCTTGTTACAATTATTTAAATACATAAGGAAATACTCTACCCCAAAGATTTAGTCTAGACAGGTACAAAAGCTACTACAAGATAAGAATAATTGGACCTGAAATGATCCTGCAATAGGCTATACCTCCAAGAAAGTATAGCAAGTGTAGCATCAGTACAACCATACATACTAGTAAGCATCATTGGCCGATCCAAGTTAAATAGCGTAAACACAACATAGATATCCAAAATAAAGCATGCACTGAATTAATAAAGGAAACCAAATAAACTCCCATGCTTTCATCCACCACCCTCCTAATCTTATACTCTCTTCATTGGACCCTCACTTACCTCGTATCAGTTCACACTAATCTACAAGTCAACCACCAACCAACATTAAGCTTTAGTTTACCACTACTCTATATTTTACATCACTTCTAACTACATATTATCACTCACTCAATTTATGAACCCAAAATGCATAGTCCTTACGACCCCCCAAGCCATTAATATCTAGTAAACTCCAACTTATTTATAATCATACCTATGAAGATATCCACCAATTAGGGACTCCACATGTATTTACTTTCACACCCATGTTAGCACTCAGTTAGGAATAAAACATCATCTTAAAGCTCATAGCACCAAACCACCACTACCTTAACACAATCAAGTCAACTACACCAGCAAAACAAGTAATAAATACAAATACTCAACTAGACCAATTTCACTGCTAATAACAATTTACTTAACATAACAACAACAACAACAACAACAAACCCAGTGTATTCCCACCTGGTGGGGTCTGGGGGGGGGTAGGATGTACGCAGTCCATACCTCTACCTCTGAAGAAGTAGAAAGGCTATTTCCGATAGACCCCCGGCTCAAGACACGCGGTACCATACAAACACATAGTAAAGCACAGCACAAGGTTACAAGATTACATAACATAAATACGGCACCCATAAGTAATCTAAAACAAAGGAAAACACACAGATCCATAATAAAACATGGGACGCAGGCTCCTAACATGCATAAACCCCCACCAAGTAGTTCCCTACACTAGCGACTCAGGCTGGCCCTAGTCCTCTGCCCTGATTCGCGTCCTCCAGACCTTCCTATCTAGGGTCATGTCCTCGGTGAGCTGTAACTGCTCCATGTCTCGCCTAATCACCTCACCCCAGTACTTCTTCGGCCTACCCCTACCCCGCTTAAACCCATCCAACGCTAGCCTCTCACACCTACGGACCGGGGCATCCATGCCCCTCCTCTTCACGTGTCCGAACCACCTCAATCGGGCTTCCCGCATCTTGCACTCCACTGGTGTCACACCAACCTTCTCCCGGATGTTCTCATTCCGAACTCTATCCCCTCTAGTCAGCCCACACATCCAGCGCAACATCCGCATTTCTGCCATCCTCATCTTTTGGATGTGGGAGTTCTTCACTGGCCAACACTCTGCTCCATACAACATGGCCGGATGGACTACCGCCCTGTAGAATTTGCCTTTAAGCTTAGGCGGCACCTTCTTATCACACAGCACCCCCGACGCGAGCTTCCACTTCATCCATCCCGCCCCAATACGGTGCGAGACATCCTCATCAATCTCACCGTTACTCTGGATCACGGACCCGAGATACTTGAAACTCTCCCTCTTACCTACCTCCTGTGATTCCAGCTTCACTACTACCTCGTTCTCCCTCCTCATGTCATTAAACTTGCATTCCACATACTCTGTCTTGCTTCTGCTCACCCTGAACCCTTTATACTCAAGGGTTTGCCTCCACACCTCTAATTTGTCGCTCACACCCTCTCGGGTCTCAGCTATCAGAACTACATCATCTGCAAAAAGCATACACCACGGCACCTCCCCTTGAATACGCCGCGTCAACACATCTATTACCACTGCAAACAAAAAGGGACTAAGAGTAGATCCCTGATGCAACCCTGTCCGGACCGTGAAATGTTCTGAGTCTCCTCCCGCCGTCCTCACCTTAGTTTTCGCTCCATCATACATATCCTTGATTGCTCTGATATATGCCAGCGATACTCCCCTCACCTCCAAGCATCTCCAAAGCACCTCCCTAGGGACTTTGTCGTAGGCCTTCTCCAGGTCGATAAACACCATGTGCAGGTCCTTCTTCCTCTCCCTATACTGTTCCACCAACCTCCGTACCAGGTGAATTGCCTCCGTCGTCGAGCGGCCAGGCATAAATCCAAACTGGTTTTCTGAAATAGACACTATCCGTCTCAGCCTCACCTCGACCACTCTCTCCCAGATTTTCATAGAGTGACTCAATAACTTAATACCCCTATAGTTGTTGCAACTCTGGATGTTCCCCTTATTCTTATAGAGAAGTATCATGGTGCTCCACCTCCAAGCCTCGGGCATGTTTGCCGTCTTGAAGATTTCATTAAACAATCCCGTCAACTACCTCAGACCAGCCTCTCCAACGAACTTCCAAAACTTGGCCTGTATCTCATCCGGCCCCGTCGCCCTACCCCTTCGCATTCTGCGAACAGCCTGTCTAACCTCTTCTACCTTAAAACGTCTACAATAGCTAAAATCCCGACACTCCTCTGAGTGCTCCAGTTCCCCTAACACAATAGCTCTATCCCCTTCGTCATTCAAGAGCCTATGAAAGTACGACTGCCATCTATTCTTAATATGCCCGTCTTCCACCAACACTCTACCGTCCTCCCCCTTAATGCACCTCACCTGATCGAGGTCACGACCCTTCCTCTCCCTAGCCTTAGCGAGTCTAAACAACTTTTTCTCCCCTCCCTTCCCCTGTAACCCTGCATACAGGCTCTCAAAGGCGGCCGTCTTAGCTGCCGTGACTGCTGACTTAGCCTCCTTCCTCGCTAGCTTGTACTCTTTCCTGTTTACCCGTTTCTCCTATTCGTCCTTACTCTCCACCAACTTGGCATACGCCCCTTTCTTGGTCCCCACTTTCTTCTCCACCTCTTCATTCCACCACCAATCCCCCTGATGGTGCCCGGCCCGGCCCCTAGAAACCCCCAACACCTCACTCGCATTCTCCCTGATGCACCTAGCCGCCCTATCCCACATACTATCCACGTCTCCCCTACACTCCCATACCCCCATTCCTGCCAACTTCTCCCCTATCTCCCACGCCTTCACTGGCGTCAAGCCGCCCCACTTAATTCTAGGTCTACACTCCCTACTTCTCCTCTTTCTATTCTTCTTTATACCCAAATCCATAACCAAGAGCCTATGTTGGGTCGAAAGGTTCTCACTCGGGATGACCTTACAATCCTTACACCACGCCCTATCCCTTTTCCTAAGCAACACAAAGTCAATCTGGGTCCTGGCTACCGCGCTCCGAAAGGTGATCAGGTGCTCGTCCTTCTTCGGGAAGCCCGAGTTCACCACCACCAGCCCAAAGGACCTCGCAAACTCCAGTAGGGTAGCCCCCTCCTCATTTCTCTCCCCAAAACCAAAACCACCATGCACATCACCAAAGCTTCCCGGTAGCGCCCCGATATGCCCGTTGAAATCTTCTGCTACAACAATCTTCTCCGAGCTTGGCACGCCTCTCACCACCTCCTCCAAGGCCTCCCAAAACCGCATCTTCTCTTCCCCCTCCGATCCCACTTGCGGTGCATAGGCACTACACACGTTCAGGGTAAACCCCCGAATGACCAACTTAATAGTCATCAACCTATCATTGATCCTCTTCACCTCTACTACCTGACCTCTAAGCTCTTCATCCACTAAGATGCCAACTCCATTCCGACGCCTCTCGCTCCCAGAGTACCACAGCTTGTAACCATCCACATCCCTAGCCTTAGACCCTACCCCCTTGGTCTCCTGAACACACGCAATATTGATCCTTCTCTTCCTAAGGGTCTTCACAAGCTCTATGGACTTGCCCTGCAGGGTCCCTATATTCCAAGACCCAACCCTCAGCCTACCTTCACTACCCGCACGCCCTCCACTACTTCTCCCGCGGCCAAACCTTGGCCTCCCTCCCACTCCCGCCCTTTCCTCATCCCCCGCCCCCACCACTGCCCCCCGCCCCAACCCCCTCGGACATGACCCTATCCACCCATTACTGCCCACAGCCACAACTAGGTGAAAGTATAAGAGAATATAAAGATAATATAAAGATATAAAGACATAAACGATGGTAATAGTAAAGCAGCAGCAATTAATACAAGGCTCACACCAATTCAAGGAAATATTCCAGCAACCAAACTATACTCAATTACTAGTATAATACGAAGAATGAAAGAATGCAGAATGAAGAATGAAATAAGCAAAGGTTAGAAGTCACCAGATTTCACTTGTAGACCAAGCCGGCAACCAAGCCCCGCGTCGACCTGCTGCCGGGGGATCGCTACTGAGATGGATCCGCGGCTGCCGGCTGAAGACCGAGCTACAGCTGCTGCCCTGTTGTACGGCGCCGGCGGAGTTACTTAACATAACTAATAACAATTTACTCAATTTTGCCATAATTACCGTGTTTAGTGAACTTCAACAAATATTTACACAGTTTAAGTGTATCAATAACCCGAGCTACTCATGGATCCTAATACAATAATAATATCAACTGGTTCACTCAAGGAACCCAATATATCAACAATAACTTAACCCGATCCACATAGAACCATCAAACTAATCAATATCGTGTACACACATACTATAGGACTTATGATTTCCCATTAGCCATGACCTACAGGGGACGATCTTATTCCATGTACCAAAATAATCCAGGCATCTAGTGTATGCCACCCTTATGACAAAGCAATGTTATATCATCCTTATTCCAACGTCTTCATCCTTATCCTCCTTAAATTTCATCAATATTATGATGATGACCTTTACCAATTCATCTTACAATACCAACTCATATCACAACAAGTACCATCACAATATGAGAATACACAACCACACTTAAACTATAAAATAAGACTTCTTATACAATCTCATCTTAGGTGATTAAACATTGTAATATTATACAACTATTCGACATTTACAGATTACATTCCAACAAGTAAACAAAGAGGCAGTTAATATGCACACAGAAACTAAATTGAGTCTCAACTACAATTCAACTATCACCATCCTTTCCACTAATAATAGTGTTTGGGCCGAATAATATATAAAGCAAGCATCATATACATTACCTTAGAACTAACCTCAAACTACTGATAAAAGTATTTGGGCTGAATAATATTGTTTTATTATTTTTTATTTATACTTTTATTTATTAATGTGGGGACACATGATAGTCAAATAAATATTGATATCGATACATTACATAATTATTTATATAATAGCATTACACGATTATACATCATTCATACAATGTTAATACATTATAAACCTATTTATACAATATAGCTATATACTATTTATACAATATTGATACACGTTTTTACACCATTTATACAACGTAGATACATTATATAACTATTTATACAATATCGATACACATTTATACAATGTTGATATATTACATATACATTACAAAACCATTTGTATATCATATATATATTTATACACCATTTATACAATATTGATATATGAAAAAAGTTGTACATAAAAACTTTGAAAAAATGAACTTTTTTACTAATAATCACAGTAAAAAAAATAACTTTTTTCTAAAATTACAGCTGAAAAAAAAGAAAATGGAAGAAATTTTAAGTAATAAATAAAACCTTAGTTATTTTTATTGCAAATTATTTACCTTCTTTTATATAAATAAAATTTTACCATAAATGAATTTGCTATTAGAAAAAATAAAGTTTAATGTTGACATGTTAATGAAACATTTTAGAATTAAGTGATCGATATTATATCTATAATTTATAATATATTAAGGGTGTGAAGGGCCTTAGAAATATTGTTTGAACTTTTTGCACTTTATTAAAAAAAATTGTTTTAGACAAAATGGTCTTTTCACTATTTTTTCCTAATATTTAAGATTTAATATTTAATTAAATATATTTATGGTAAAACCCTTCTTATTAGAAGTAATCAGAATTAATGACAACTAATATTTTTTCTATTAGTTTAAGAATTCTAAATCAACTAAATTTGATTTTAAGAAGATTTTAAAAATATAGATAGTAAATATAAAATTCTTAGAATAAGGAATACGTAATAAGAATGTAATCAATGATTTTTTAAAGATTTGACTTTAAAAACAAGAAAATATTTTAGATATAGAAAAAAAAATTATAATATAAATATGGTTCAAATTGATGTCTCTCTCTTAGTCTCTTATAGCAAGGGAAAGAAGTAGTGCATGACAAACACAAAAGTGATGATTGATCAACCACTTGAAACTTCTGATGGTAAAATATATATGTGCTTGCACTAAAATATATGTTTATGTTTTACATTATCTATAATATATCTATAATCTATATTATACTAAAAGTGTGAAGACCCTTAGAAAAGTGATTCGAACTTTTTACCCTTTATTAAAACACTCTCCTTTAGACAAAATCGTCTTTTTACTATTTTTTCAAATTATAATTATACATAAATACTAAAAATATATATTTTTGGAAAAACAAAAAACCACCATTATTAAAAGAGTCCTAATTATAGTACCTTATATTTGGCAAAAAATTAGAATAATAACATTTAATAGCAACTTGATTTATATGTGTTAGGACTCTTTTTTTTCCATAATAAAACACACAGTATTTTTGACTTTGACACTAAAAAAAGGAAAATATGAATGATGGAAAACAATTAAAGGCACGATTTTACTAAACTCCTAATATTTAGGTTTTTATAAAAGTAAATAAAAGACTTTCCCATTTAGAAAAGTTTTGTATAAAAAAGGTCACACTTTCGTATTAGTTTCTATGGTGCTTTTATTGTTCTTGCTTGTGTTTTATTAGTTTTACATCCAAGTAGCGATAATAATTTCTTTCATATCACGTCTTTGATTCCTCTTCCCCCTCATTTTTTTTTACAATTACTTATTGTACATAGCTTGCTTTATAATTGTTGGCTTGTTTTTTCATTTGTCGTCCTCTTTAATATGTGATTTTTGTCTACTTTGCATGTCTTTTTAGCTTTTTGTATTAATTTCATATATTATTAGTTTATTTGACAATTTATTTTTGTTTAATATATTATTAGTTTATTACTTAATTTATTTTTCTTATTGTTTTTCAAGGTTTATTTAGTTTGGAGGAAGGCTTATGTTAAAGATTAATTTAAATTTTATTTTCTATAGGTTCTTTATGCACTCCTTTGTAACATTGACTCTTCATAGAATCACGAGAAAACAATGTGGAGGCCTCGATAAATATTTGATGACAGTTTAGGTAATAAATTTTACAACAATGAGATACTTTAGGTGTGTTTTTGATCCTTCACTTTATTCCCAAGTCATCATAATAATTTTTTGAGGAAAGAGTGATTTGTAGTATGATTTCTCATAATTTGTTTTAGACGAGCATTTAGAATTCAACATATACACTAAAATAACAATTTTGTCCTATTTTTGGACAGTTACTTTATTTTTTGGATAAAAAACGTCTAAAAATGTGTACAAATCATTTAAAACTTGAATTCAACGTGTGTGTGTATATATAGTTTTTTCTACATCTACTATATTTTCTTATTTTGTTTTCATTCAAGTCATACTTTAGGGTCAAAATTTCCTCTTAGTCAAAAAGTATTTTCAACGGAGACTGAAGTTTGCGATCATTATCATATTGTTTTATTGTAATTTACAAATCGTAGATGGATGTCGGTTGACTTTGAGAAATTTCTTATGTAAAGGTTGATTTTAATTGCATTGTTTTGATATCTTTATTGTTGTATTGTTTTATTTTAATTTATAGGTAGTTGAAGATTGTCGGTCGTCTTTAAGAATTTTTTTAGGTAAAGATTAGGTTTACTGTATTGTTTTAATATCTTTATTAGTGTATTGTTTTGCGGTAGTTTACAGGTCATAGATGGTAGTTTACAAGTCGTAAATGAATGTTGATCAGCTTTAAGAAATTTTTGTGTGTAAAGATTAGATTTAATTGTATTGTTTTGACATCTCTTTTATTGTACTGTTTTGTTATAGTTTACAGGTGGTAGATAAATGTCGTCGGGCTTTGAAATATTTTTTTTAGGTAAAGATTAGATTTAATTGTATTATTTTGATATCTCTGATTTGAGATTTATTTTTTTGTGTAAAGGTTAGGTTTAGATGTATTGTTTTTATATCTCTATTATCATATTATTTTGTTGTAGTTTACAGGTGGTAGATGTATGTCCGTCGGCTTTGAGGAAATTTTTGTGTAAAGATTAGATTTAATTATATTATTTTCATATCTCTGTTATTTTGTTATTTTGTTGTTTTGTTGTAGTTTACAAGTGGTAAATGAATGTCAATATGAGAATTTTTTGGGCAAAGATTAGGTTTAATTAAATAAACTCTCCATCTTTAAATATTTAAAATATATTGAATTTAATTATTATACTCATCTTTATCAATTTAAACAAATATCCTATTTAGTGTAACATTTGAATTCATTAAAGTGGGATACACGCGCAAAGCGCGTACACCTAAACTAGTCTATCTACAATATATTAAAAGTGTGAAGGGCCTTAGAAATGTCGTTTGAATTTTTTGTCCTTCATTAAAAGTCTTTGCTTTAGACAAAATCATCTTTTCACTATTTTTTTCTAATATTTAAGAGTTAAAAATTAATAAAATATACTTATGGTAAAATCTTTTGCTTATTAGAAGACATCAGTATTAATGACAACTAATACTTTTTTCATTAGTTTAAGAATTCTAAATCAACTACACTTAGATTTTAAGAAGATTTAATATTGTCTTTCCTATATTCTTCAAATAAAATTCTAATTATACATAAACACTGATATATATTACAAAAAATTTTATTTTATTATTTTATAATATTTATGACACACATATGCCATGTTTGTAAACGATTCTGACTTAAAGATTTATTTTCTTGTACAAATAGATTACATACGTATATAATAAATCATCTTTTGTATACAATTGCTTGTGAATTATGATGCTATGGAATGTTTATAGTGTATTAGCTTACGTTGCTGGTGAGGTGTGCTGCTTCTAACAATATTTACTTATTTTTTTCACTTGCAGCGAGTAAGATTGCAACTTATTACTTTGACTATAACCTGTAGGTTTGTCCTAATTTTTAGATTTGTGTTATGAAATTCATTGAACATATAAAAATTTAAATTTACAATTCAATTGTTAGAACTTGAAATCATTGTTGTGGAATTTAGAACCTATAGAATTCCTAACACTTTAAAGATTTACGACGAAGACCTATCGGGATTCATATTCTTCTACTGAAGTTAGTTTATATTATTAGAATTCTTTGTCTATGTCGTAGTCGAAAGAAAAGCAGAAAATTGTTTAAACACAAAAATAATAGTTGATTAACTTATCACGTTCTCAAATAAATGATAATTCTCTGAACCAGCCGTGATTAACATATCATATCACGGGTAGCTAAATTTCTGCTCAAGTTCTTTGACTTTTTGTTATGTTGTTTGTTAAAAGGTTTAAACAAAGAAAATGATATTGTCTTTTTCTTATAAAGAAGTTCTGAGGAAGAATTTAGGAAGGTCATCATTTTTTTTCCTGATGTTTATTTTGTTGAAAATATTATGCATGGACATTATTTATACTCTTTTCCTTTGTTTTGTATAAGTGATTATGTTAAAAAAATATTCTAACAACCTTAATGATTCAGCACCAAAGCTCACATGGGAGTTACACCGCTGGGATAAATTTAATTATCTTGCTCTTTCGTTTTTTCTTTCTCTTTGGTTTCGTAAATAAAAATTCATTTAATCTATTATGATTATATTGAAAGTGTATTCAAAATTGGGTCATATTATAAACATGTTTAAGTAGTTAACCCTATAAATAATTGATTCAAAATCTATGTACGACACACTACTTCGTTTTAGATAGAATTCGATGTTCTATATATTTTATTAACTAATTAAATTCATCGGGTCTTTTTATTTTTCTAATTATTATCATAATATTTTAGAATTCCTTATTCCTTTTGATCTCTTTCCCAATATGGAGATTTGAACAAGTAATATATAAAACATACTCCAAGTAATATGCTTTATTCTCTAGGTTTTCTTTGTTCTTTTGGTTTTGATTTAAGTCGTTTTGCCTTTGTTTATTTTATTTGATAGTTTTAAAGAATGATATAAATTATACATAATCATTAATTGACAATGAGTTTTTATGTTTTGATAATTTCTCAATTTTGATTTAAGTCATCTTGTCTTTCTTTCTTTGTTTAGTTGATAACTTTAAAGATTATGTATTAATTATACATAATCAATAATTGACCACGGATTTTTATGTTTTGATAATTTTTTGTGTTTTCTTTTTCAGATGAAAATTTTTTATCAAAAAAATTAAATAAAATAAGCTTGTTATAGTGGAATGAATTAGCCAGAAAAATCAAATAGTCATCTCTTTTCATTTTCTTTTTTGTTTAGTAAATATTTTGTTACAACATACGATAAAATCTTGGAGTATAAATATTTTCTTTTTCTTTTTTGTTTAATAAATATTTTGTTAAAAAACATGTTCTAATATATCTTTTATACTCCAAAATTTTATCGTACGTCGTAATATGTAGTTTTGAAATCATCCATTGAATGATTACTGCAGAATTAGAATTTTTGAGTCAAACGATATATTAGTGATACGTGGTAAGTGACTCCTGATATTTTGACTTTTAAATCATGAAAATTAAGGACGTCTAAAATATCTGATTAAAAAGTTAAAATAAAAGATTTAAAGAGAATTCATATCAGTATATTTTCTTTTCCCGGTGTATATGAAAAATCAGCCTAAAATATATGATCGTCAATTTTCTTATGAATAAAGTCCAACAAAATGCTTTCTTTTGGTCATGATATCCACGGGAATGTTTGATTCTCCTATTTATATTGTGTTATTCCTTAAATATTAATACTAAAAAGCCAAATAAAAGTTGACCCACAACATGTTTTACTTATCTCTTATCTCTAATCTCAATCTCTAATCTCTATTCCTATCTCTAATCTTTAATCTTTATCCATAATCTCTAATATATTAAAAGTGTAAAGGACCTTAGTAATGTCGTTTGAACTTTTTGCCCTTCATTAAAAGATTTCACAACAAACAAAATTGTCTTTTCACTTATTTGCTTCAATTATTAATTAATTATTAAAAAATTAAAGAGTACTAATATATAGATTGCAAGAGTGAAATCTATGGTAAATTTGACTGATTTTCTTCTTTCTCATGTACATGAAAAAGAAGTCTTTAAATAATAGTAAAAAAAAATTAGAAAACATATTTTAATTTGTGAGTTAATTTTAACGAGAGAATGTTATTTTCAGTTTATTAAATTGAATCCTATATTATATATGAACCCATTATATATGGAAAGAAAAAAAAATAACTCTTTAAAAAAAATTAATCCTTTTCAATCACATAGAAACTTGATATATGTGTTTATTTTCCTTCCAAAAGTTGATAGGTCTTTTCTTGGACTTCTTTGTTTTTGACGCATTATTTGTTCTCCAATAAACTTTAGATGTGCAAGAAGCCAGAAGAAATAGTTGAGAATGTTGAAGTTGATACTCTGAATTTGAAAGAAAGGCAGTACACTTTCTAAAGGTAAGACTATTTGTAATATAGACAATATTTATATTGTAATTTATGACTTCTTATTGTCCTCTGCCGAATGCTCATTTGTGTGATTTCCTTGTCTTAGATGTAATCTTGATTTTCATTGGCTTATTTTTTTACTTTTAAAGGCATCAAAGGTCAAAATACATAAAACAATTGCATGCATTAAGGAAGAGATGTAGTTGTGTGCCCGTGAACTCTTTGTATTTGATTCAGTTTTAAAAGATAGAGAGTATATTATATAAAGTGTGAAGGACCATAGAAAAGTGATTTGAACCTTTTGACTGGATATGTAGTTTCGTTTTTCTTTATATTGTTTGGAGTGTGTTTTTGCCTATTAATATCAATATAATTTTAACTTTTGATATCAATTACGAAATTTTGTTTACTAAAAGATGTTCAATATAATTGGCATGTAAAAATTGCGTCCAATTGAACTTCACATGTGTTGTGATGACTATTTTTCTACATAGACAAAAAACTCTACGTTTAATTATGGTTCAGTATATAGATGGTGAGTGTGAGTTTGTAAGTTTATCTCGAGTTGTTCAATATTACAATCTTTTTATGTCCAACGGGATGGTTATGAAAATGTTTTTAAGTTTGTTATAAGATCCCGTGCGATGAAAATCTCAAAATTAGAACTTAATTCATATATATTCAATGGTAAATATATCTTACTTAGTTTGAGTAATGTTAATATTTCAGTGCAGCTCTCAAACAAAGAAAAAAAAATCAAAGGGTCCAATTTTTCAATGCAAGCACCTTACAAAGTGAACAATAATTCTCAGTTCCAACTCGAAACTTGTGGTGTTCCTATATACTCTTTCTTTATTTTACTCAAATTGTATTTTAAGTTCACAATAAATGCCTATATTATTATTATTATTATTATTATTATTATTATTATTATTATTATTATTACTATTTGTACTATTAAGAATATAATCCAATATAATAAAATAATGATAGTTATGTGATTCCAAAGACTTAAAAATGTCGTTTGAACTTTTTACCTTTCATTAAAAATTTTTGCTTTAGACAAAATCATTTTTTCACTATTTTTGTAATATTTTAAAATAAAAAATTAATTAAATATATTTATGGTAAAATCCTTCCTTATTAAAAATCATCAAAATTAATGACAACTAAATATTTTTTTCATTAGTTTAATAATTTTAAATCAAATAAATTTGATTTTAAGGTAAAATAAAAAATCTAGAAATAAATATAAAAGCGTTACAATTAGAAAAATTTAAGAAGTATCATTTTTTAAAAAGTTTTAAGTACGTAATAAAAATATAATCAATGATTTCATAAAGATTTGACTTTGAACGCAAGGAAAATTTTTGAATATATAAAAAAGATAAAAGATAATCATACTATAAATATGGTTTAAATTGATGCGTCTCTCTTAATGTCTAGCAACAAGAAAAAAAGGTTGAAAAGTAATTTGAACTTTTTGCACATCACTAAAAATCTTTACAATAGACAACATTATTTAATTTTAAATAATCAAATATTATATATGCGAGACACGTACAATTAAACTAGTTATATTAAAATATGAAAGATCTTTGAAAAGTGAGTTAAACTTCTTACACTTCACTAAAATTTTTCGTAATAAATAAAATTATTTAATTTTAAATAATCAAACATTACGTGTGTGCGATTAAACTAGTAATAACAAAAAGTTGAAAGTAATTTTAGTGAATAAAATGGATAACCTAGGAAGATTATTTTAATGTGAATAAGAAGGAATACTAGAGTAGACTGGCTCAATTCATCAGTTAGGTTGTGCCTGTCTCCCTCTCTGTGGTACTGCCCATAGAAGAAACGGCAAGAGAGAGAAGAAAACAAAGGCGGAAGCAAAGAGAAGAGGCGATCCCCTTCTTTTAATACATAATATATTTGTGAAGAGAAGAAATCAAGGCTGATTTGTTTGTTTGTTTAGTTTTGAATTTGCTGGCCTCGGAAGAGAAGGGAAGGGAAGAGAAGGGGGAAATGACGGAGGTAAAAAAGGAGCTGACGCCAGAGGAAGAAAAGCTCACTATCAGAGATATATCTATTGCTGCCGAAGCCCAAACCAAACAAGGCGATACTTTTTATCTAATCACTCAAAGGTATATTTTAATCTATCAATTCACTATGTATTCTAGGGTATAATAGGTTTAAGAGCCCATTTTCTGAATGCCATTCCCCTTGCTGTTTTTGGTGTCGAACTATTTATTTCATTTTAGGGGTCGGACCCCAGCCAATAGAAAAACAAAATCTTTGCTCTCTTCCACTTAAAATTTGAGTCTTACAACTATAAGCCATGTCCTTTTATGCAAAGACCAAAAATTAACAGTCATATGCAGCCTCCCTTTTGCATTTCTACAAAGATGTTTTTCCTCCCGCTAATTTTAGGGTTCCTGGGTTCTCCCTATTTTGTTAGAGGCTTTTGCCCTGCAACCCCCCACAACCCCTTCTCAAAAAAGTAGAGAAAGAGGAAAGAGTAATATCTACTGCCCCATGAATTGTTGTCTAATGGCCAAGTATTCAATGAAGTGGGTTCAAATCATGGGGATTTGGGTTCAAATCCAGCAGAGACAAAATAAAATAAATTAAAAAGAAGGCCTAGTTTACTATTTGTCTGTATAAACCAAGTATTACTCCCTCTCTTTCATTTTTAAGATGCACTATTTCCTTTGTAGTTTAGGCTTGCTAAGGCTAGGGAGCGGAGGGCCCCTGATCTTAACCAAGTGAAGTGCTGTAGACATTGAAATTTTGTGAACTCTACAAGGAGCATCCACTTTCTGATAGAGTTTTTGGAGGCTACAATTCTCTAAACCTAGCTTGGTGGCTATTCATAAGATCATCCCACGTTCAAGAAATACGCTACTAACGACTCTCTAATTACGGAGAAAATTAAGAGAGAAGAATCTAGGGAAGACCAAAATTGTACCCACACTGTTTAGCAATAAAAATATTCTTGTTTCTTCATATTTTTTGTTTGTGGTTGAAATTTATTTTTCATGCAATAAAGAATTACGGAGAAAATCAAGAGAGAAGAATCAAGGGAGGAACAAAATTGTACCCACATTGTTTATCAATAAAAATATTCTTGTTTCTTCATATTTTTGTTTATGGTTGAAATTTATTCTCCATGAAATAAAATTTATTGGAAACCAGTGCATCAAAGGGGGAGGATGACAAAGTATTGGTGGAGGACGCCCTCATTAGGAGGAGGTGAGTCGTATTTCCATAAACTCTTTGAATGACAAAGGGGTCAAAGGCTTTAAGCTTGGGGCTTGGAGCACTCGGAGAGATGTCATGACTACGGTTAATCGGTTATTGTAGGCGTATAAAGGTTGAGAAAGTTAAGGGTGCTATTTGTAGGATGCATAGGGGTGAGGCGACTGAGCCGAATGAGATTACGGTGGATTTTTAAAAGTGCACTGGCGGGGCAGGTATGGAGTGGATGATGGCGGAGATGAGGATGCTGCGATAGGTGTGTGGGCGTACTAGGAGAGATAAGGTTGGTAATGTGAGTATAGAGAGAAGGTTGGAGTGGCTTCGGTGGAAGACAAGATGCGGGAAGTGCGCTTGAGCTGGTTCGAGCATGTGATGAGAAGGTGCATGGATGCCCCAGTTCGGAGATGTGAGAGGTTGGTTATGGATGGCTTCAATGGAGTAGAGGTAGGGCGAAGAAATATTGGGGAAAGGTGATTAGACATGACATGAAGCAGTTACAGCTTACTGAGGACATGACCTTAGATAGGAAGGTATGAAGGACGCAGATTAGGATAGAGGGTTAGTGGGTAAGAGTGTGTCCTTGCTAGTCAGGAGGAAAACTTTGTTTGTATTTATGCCTATAGTCGTCGTGTTATGCGTATGTCTAGTAGTTTCTTGTTTGTGGTTTTTGGTGATGTTTGTTATTCTCTGATAGATTGTGTATATAGCATTACTTTGTAGGTGTCTTGTTTCCTTTATTATCTATTGGTGGGTTATCCCATTTTGTTTGTTGTTTCTATCTTTTCTGTGTTATTATGTGTCCTGAGCCATGAGTCGGGGGTCTATTGGAAACAACCTCTCTACTTCATTTGAGGTAGTGGTATGGACTGCGTACACTTTCCTCCCCAGACCCCCACTTTCTGAGAATACAATGGGTATGTTGTTGTTGTTGTATTTCCTTTATAGTTTGTTCTAATAAGAATGACACATTTCTGAATATGGAGATAGTTTAGCTTCAAAATTTCCATTTTACCCTTACACTCTGTTAGGATAATGTTTTGCCATGTTTCATAATGTATGGTACAGTATGGTACTAAATGGTATAGTACAATACAATATTTGGATTGACTGTATCATTCACTGCTGTTTAATAACAGTTTTATTGTTTGGTTTGATGGTATGGTACTATATCGTAATTGGTAAATTTACTAAAATGCCCCTAATTATTATAAATTTTAAATTTATAAAAAATTATTAATAAATAAAACAATTTCTTTCTCTTTTGATCAATCAACTCCAATATTCTTCCTTCTTTTCACTTATTTCATGCCTAAAAGATTAATCGGCACACCCTAATAGAACACAATAAAGTATCAATTACCCTTATTGATACCACAAAGAAACCAAGCCTAGTGCATATACTTGCACTTTCAGTTTGCAACTGCAGCATAGATTAGTGGACCACAAAGCTGTAGTGGAATAGGATGATCAATGATTAAGGTGAATACCATGGAAATATATCAACATCGTGCAAAAAGAACAAGTGTAAGAACTAAGGCTGATGTTGCAGGATCGGAAGTCCAAGCAAAGGGCATCTTTGACACCTGAATCAAACAGAGAAAGATCGAAAACATTTTTCCTTTTTTCTTTAGTCACCTGAATCAAACAGTGAAGGATCGAAAACATTTACGAACACCCTGACTGATCAATCATACTTTTGGGAGCAGCTAGCATTTGGCTGATTGGAAGGGCATAATTGGAAGAAAAAAAATAAAACCATGGGATACCACCAAATTGGTGGTTCTGTAAATTGATTGATTTCATAGTTATCAAACCATGAAAAGATACAATACCATACCATGCCTTTCAGAAAACAATCAAAACAAACATGGTTCCCATTGTAACCATACCATAGGAAACCACCATCCAAACAGGCACTTAATGAAGTGGAAGGAGTAAAACCATAAGCAATGTTTTTATATTTGTGGACATTGCAAATGCAAAACTGACCCTTCTGAAGTATGGTGGATCCCCTAATTTCTTTCATCACCTAATTTCTTCTGTAGTATTATCTGGAAAATGCAACTTTCCGTTCTTTATGGGACAATGGATAAAAGCTATGCAGCTTTCGCCTTTAACATCATTTTAACAATAAGGACAAAATTGGGAATTGTACTTTTGGTGTACTGAAGTATGATCTATTTTTAATAAGACTCTGGACTTTGAGGAGTTATTTGCTTCTCTGGAAGCCATTATTGAGTTGTTTATGTTTTTCTTTTTGGCATTTTTGTTAGTAAAAAGGCTAGGTAATGTTATAGATAAACAAGCAGTGCTCACTAATTTTTTTTCGAGAAGGAAACAACTAAACTATCACAAAAGATTAGCTGTAACAGCTGTACAGTAATTACAGAAGCAAAAATCTTCCCCTTCCAATCTAATTTTCTAATCCTTTAGGGCTCCTAACATTTGTAAGACTGATTTAGCATCATTTAATATTTTCCATTCTACATCATGAACAAAACAAAATAGTACAGCCTTCAAAGTATCTTTTGTTCCTCCAAGTCCAAATAGTTCACCAAATATATGCAGGTATCATATTCAACCAACGTTTGCCTGTCCTTGATCCCATTTTGTTCCAGAAGCTTAGTCAATGAGTTGATGATCTAGCATGGCCCACTTCAACGGAGAACTCTGAGGTCTTAGGTTCAAATTCCAACAGAGACAAAAAGAGACAAAAAAATACTTGATTCTTCTCATCTGTCTAAGCCTTGTTGGACAGAGATATCCGGTACGTGTGCATGTGAGAGGTAGCAGGTACCCAATTGAATATTGAGGTGTGCGCAAGCTGGCCCAAAAGCCGTCTTTAAAAATCGTTTGGTAAAAACTGCCTCAGTTGGATGGCAATTTGGCAAAGTAAAAACAATCGGCAAATGCTCTCTGATTGTTTCCTACATAGAAAACACGTACTCCATAGAGCCAGACCTTTTTTTGCAAGTTCTCATGAATAAGACACACTTCTTTGCTCGGTATCAAGGTAAAACAAGCTAACTACATGTTTCAAAAGTTTTCTTTTCTTTAAATTGAACTAGAGGAAGTTCCTTTTTGTCGGTTTTCTACTTTTGGTATTCTCCTTGAATGTGGATGTTTCTGCCTATATGTGCAATAGAATCTTGTTCCTGGTGCCGTCTTCTGATTCAATAAGCTGTTGAAATGTGCGCAACTGGTTGAAAAATTCAGCGGTCCTGTAAAGCTCTCGGTCATTGGATCTCCTTCTGAAGTTGATATTCCAAGTCCCATTTTCTCTATTTTGTGCCTCAAACCTATTTCCCCAGACCCCACTATGTAGGAATATACTGGGTTTGTTGTTGTTGTTGTTGTGCCTCAAACCTATTGCATTTTCTGCCAGTTAAAATGGATCAGTGAACGTCAGTGGCTCATGTCCAATATAGTTATCCTTCCAGAAGGATATTTTTGTCCCGTTACCCACCTAGAAGCCTATTCTATACTTGAAACAAGGCATGTGAACTCTAGTATTTCTCCAAACTGAGACTCCATATGCAGTTTTTACTTCTTTGGTGTACCAATGATCCTCAATTCAGTATATGTTCTTAATCACACCAACCCCAAAGTACATATACCTCTGGGTTTTTTTCTAGCATTGTACCTGTTGGTTTATTCTTGAGAGGCTTCGGTTCTTTAGGAGAACAGTTTCTATGAGTTTCAGACCTCAATGTAATTGTTTGAATATCTCGTTATAAATGTCAGATTATCAGTTGAAATTCTGTGAGGATATGCACATATATGTGTATGTAAATAAATGATTTATTAAATTTCTAATGGGTTTCTACAGTTGGTGGCAAGAATGGTTGGAATATGTGAACCAAAACCAGGCTAATACTGCAATTGATGGATCTGTTTCTGAGCATTGCTTAGGTGATTCTAGTGCTTTGAAGAGGCCTTCCAGTATCGATAATTCTGACTTGATATATGAAGCAACCTCAGGGGATTCTAGTATGGGGATTGAGCTGCATGATACCCTCGTTGAAGGCACCAATTATATATTACTTCCTGAGGAAGTGTGGAATCAACTATATGAATGGTGAGCTTCTTTTAGAAAATGTTCTTGCTTATACCTTTTAGCATGCTTTTATATGTTGTGTGTTAGTTATGTAGTACATACATTCGTAATATACAGTTATTTATTAGATTATAGAAATCAAAGGTTAGAGAAAATGAATGATTTATAACTATTGATAAATAGTTCAAAGAAATCATGATATAGCTAATCTAGGACTTTGGATTTATGTAAGGTATAGTTCAAAGAAATCATGATACAACTGGTTATAGGACTTTGGATTTATGTAAAGGTAGATCTTCTACTGCCGCAATTACATATAGAATAAAAACTACTCCCTCCATTCAGTGTATCAAAAGCAAAAAGCGCAAAAAAAGCTCTAAAGTCCGTTGGGGCCTTAAGCGCAAATAAAGTGTGGGCAGTGCAAATACAAAACATACAATTATATAGATGTTTGGTTGAAGACTAATAAATATAAGCACGAATGACAAAAATATGGACAAAGAAATTAATTTTTTTGTACGATAAAGTGAAGTGCCATTTGTTGCATCTTCAGGAAACATTTATTCAACAACAACAAACCCAGTATATTCCCACATAGTGGGGTCTGGGGAGAGTAGAATGTACGCAGTCCATACCACTACATCCGAAGAAGTAGAGAGGCTGTTTCCGATAGACCCCCTACTCAAGAAAAAGGACCAAGACCTTAGTCAAACATCGCACAGGAAACATTTATTCGCAAAGAAAAATTTGTCGTAGAGCCTTAATAACGACATTGAACCGCACATTAAGTGAGACAAAGTGCTCAACATTTTTAAGCCTCGCTTTAGGGCTTAAGTTCGCCTTTGACTCCGTCCAATTTATGCGACACACTTTCCTTTTTAGTCTATCCCAAAAAAGAATGTCTCCTTTCTATAATTAGAAACAACTTAACTTTAAAATTCCTCTTCTACCTTAATGAAATGATTTATTGCCACACAAATTTCTAGCTTTGTTTTAGACCACAATTTTCAAAAGTAATTTCTTTCTTAAACATTGTGCCATGTCAAACAGTGTCACATAAATTGGGGACTAAGGGAGCCTAGTGTTATGGTGCTTGTGTAAAGAGACTTGGAGTGCCAAAACATTTCGTAGAGGCCGATGGATTTTGAAGAGTACCTTTTACTTGACCCTTCACCTGTGTCATCAAAGGATTATTTAAGGCGCTTAAGTCGTGAAGCTCAGGAAGGGCACTTTTCCTCGTTTAAGCTGCAGTTTTGGGTCGCTAAGGCCATTAACACGTGCACCTCGTACCCATGAGTTCTATCTTGAAATGAGTGGTATTAAACAACAAATATAATTGGCAAAATAAGTGTATTAGTTGTCAAGGAAAATATTATGATTGAATTTGTTACTTTTTCTTTGGGTTACATCATATTATTGTTTCTTTCAATCATTGCACTTTTTTTAAAACTCAAGTCCACATTTAAGTTGCGCTTTGTGCTTAAAGACCTTATAGACCTGGAGGTTTTTAGATCCTTTCACCTTTGACAACACTGCCCTTCACTTATTTTTTTTGGGGGGGGTGGGGGGTAGGGGATGGAGTGATTGTAGATAATGTTTAATGTCTTGGTTCAAGTGTCCTTTCCTTCCTTTATCAGAGAATTTGTTACCTACAACATTCTGAGTTTTAAGAGTCTGGGATTGTAATATGCTAAGCATACATAGATAAATTATTTAGTGCAACAGCTTATAAACTAAATGGTCATGATGTGTGGATTCTGCATACGTTCTGGGTTTGAACCATGTTGCAGACAAAATCCTAGTATTTAAGTGGAGAAAGGTAGGGTGGAAATCTTTTGTCTGCCGAGTTTTGCATTGGTCACGCCCTTGGGGATTTTTCGGTTATATAAAAAAGTTCATATAATAAATGACATGTAAACATGCAGTGTCCTTTTTTTTTAATGCAAGTATAGCAAGTATTATTCACAAGTGAAATTGCCAAGAACTACACTATTGCTGGAGGATATTTAAAAAAAAAATAAAAAATGAGGATCTGCAAAAAAAAAATAATGTATCGTTTTGTCCTACTACTACTCGTGTCTACTCATATATCTCTTCAAGCTTACACCAAAAGCCAAAAGTCCTTAGCATTTTTTTCTTCAAAAGATGTATTGTTGTTGTCTTGTGTTCAGGTATTCTTCTCCATTCCAAAGGATCAACTCTGTACAGGCGAGGACATACAGGCTAGGATAGTTCTCCCTGTCTTTTAAATTTTCCTTGCACGCCTATAGCTTCAGCGGCAGCTAAAGAACTCCTTTGCTGTATGCAGCATCACCCATTGAGTCCCGAATAAGTTGTACACAGATAAAAAGATGCCCAGCTTTGGCGAGCAATCATACAATGAATAAATCGATGGCTACTATTTCTTTCCTTTCCGCACATATATGTAGTTTGCGTTCTTATGAAACTACCTGAGTTTATGCAAGAAAAACTTAGCTTGGGTTTCTTCTATATAGTTTTTCTTATAATCGAGAAAATCCCGAGATCCAGTGGCAGTTGCATGGTCTGAAACTCGATGGATAAGGGGCCTACCCCTCTATCATTCTTCATTTCGATAGTCTGCTGCAGGGTTTGAACACGTGGCAAATTGGTGAAGATGGTCAACTTTCATTCCCTACTGAGGGTGTCTTGAGAACTCAGCATTTGTCCATTATATATGTTGCTGTACTATACCTTTGCTCACTGCCTTTTTCCTCTTCGTTCATATTTAGATTTCTAACAAGGGCATAATAGAATGGATTGTACTGGTTTCAGAAAATGACAATTTCCGAGAATACAGTGTTCTTTTAAATTTCGTCCCTTCTTTAGTTATAAGCTCCTATACTTATGTTCTCAATATCTACAGCTATAATTAGAGAAGGGCACTATTATTAAAAAAATTAGGAAAAACATTCAGAGAAGAAAAAATGAAACTTGATTTGACCATCTCTTATTTATGCTTCCATAAGTGCTGTTGACTTCTGTCCCCTTCCAAATTGTCGATTCTAAAGGCATGTGTCCACAATTTCTTTTCATTTTACCAAACACCTTAATCTTCTATCCTATATGATAGTTTTTGACATCTCTCTTCATTGTTGTGGTTTAGATAAGAGTTCTTTTTTTTTCTTTTTTAATTTTTTGGGTAGATTTACATAAGCATTTAAGGTTCCTAGGAGCCATATTGAGAAAGTATTTAGGAAATTTAATAGCATTTTCAGGTGAAGCCAATATGAGGAAATAGAATAACCATTTCTTGGTTTAGGTACAGAGGAGGTCCTATATTGCCACGTAAGGTGATCAACTCTGGTCTCTCTCAGACTGAATTGGCTGTAGAAGTTTATCCTCTGCGCCTTCAGTTACATCTGATGCCCAAAGATCAATGTTCTACCATAAGAATAAGTAAAAAGGTAAAGATCATTCGACCTTTTACTTCAACTCAACCCAATTTTCGATTAAGCATAAAGAGACAACTGCTGTTCACTTATTTCTCTTTAATTGTTTTACCAGTCTCATTAAAGGAGGGGAAGAAAAAGTCCTCTTTTCCATCCCTCTTTCAATGAGACGGTGACAAAACAATTAAACAGAAATAACCTTACAGGAAAATTATCCTTATTTGATCATGAAGCCCATAACCCTATGATGTTGTTCAAGAGGCCATTTCTTTGTTGTTTTGTTTGAGCAGGAAACAATTAGACAACTTCATAAGAAAGCTTGTGAGATCTTCTCTCTCAATCCAGAACTAGTAAGAAAATCTGTTTGTATACATTTTTGAGTCTTCAGTGGGTTCTTGAAAGATATTAGTCTTTCTTCCCTTTTGTAATTTTTGAACCCTTTCTGTTCTTTTCAGGTCTGCATTTGGGATTACTTTAGCCATCAAAAGCATGCTTTGATGAATGACATGGATAAGACGCTTGATGATGCAAATATACAAATGGATCAGGATGTATGTTTCTGTTTGCTGCAATTAATTATTTTAAGAACGATCATCTCTGACACACACAAACCAGTTTTATCTAGAAATCTGGTGTAACTTCAATGCTCTCTGACACTCTTGCAGTCACCACC